>NC_051049.1:23693212-23993212 GCF_904848185.1 Acanthopagrus latus
AAATGCTGGCAAAGTATATTTATGCAATCCATGGATATGTTCAAACTTTAATTTCTTTGTTGCAAACTTTTCAGGTGCATCTCTGCAGCTCTGGTTAGGTTCAGGCACAAAAAACACTTCATAGCCGTTGCGGGGTTGATAAAAAGATCATGTTGGGGCTTAAATAACCTGGTATCGGTCTCCACAAACATAGCTGGAAACTGTCATGGTGTCATTGGTGGTGTCATGCTTACATATGTTGAAACGCGGTGCAACAAATGTTGAAATACTGTCTTGAACTGCGGTCACTGGCTTGGCAGCCTTGTGGTCTGTTACTCCACTGTAATGACCTCGACTTCCTGATTTGAAAGTTAGGTAATAAAACATGTGGTGTGAACTTTATTGTTCACATGTACAAATGTGATGTATCAGTGCTTTGCAGAAGTGCAAACTATTGTACCAACATTTTTAACCTTGTGAGTGGGCCGTGGAGTCCTTCTTGTCCTTAAATGATCTTCAACGGGCCTCACAAGAGCGACTGTTGATTGCTCCACTCACCAACTGGACATTGCACAACATGATCATTGTCATTTTATACTTTTTAACTGTAAACCAGGTTGAGGAGACTGGAAATGTGATCTCTGTGAGATCATGCTCTTTTTGGTAAAATGACCAGTATCTTGGGGTCAGATCAAGACATTTTGCCACATCACTATTGAATGAGTTCTTGAAATAAAACCATGCACAAAGCTCTGGCGGCATGAAACCAGAGACCTTTCACGAGTAAAGACATCAGCTCCACAGCATGCCACAGACAGACCATGACAGCTTTCAGTCTTGATATTTGGGCTATGCAGGCAGCCAGCCTTATTAAGAGAGGGAAGACTCAGTGCAGAAAACATGTCTATAAATAGCAACAGCACCTGAAAAACTCACTACTCTCAGGCACAGATGTCAGATGCGCCTGCATGTGTATCCCCACCGAGCGTGATGCAAATGATTGAAGTGGGGCAATGTTTCCGCTGGTTCAAACAACTGTATTTAGTGTACTAGTGTATGTGAGCGTGCTGGATGCTAGTGTGAGAGAATATGCTCTCAACAGGGAGAGACTCACGGTTTGGTTCAGTAAACAATGTGTCCATATAATGAGACAAAAGCGGCAAATGTTTGCACTGACCGGGTCAAGCAATAACCAACTGCCGGCTCTGGACTCTGGCTGCTTGACAGTTTTCTTTTGATCAGTGCGATGCCACCCACAATGTGATGAAAAAGTTCCATCTATGCTAGACTTAGCTGCACAAACTTGATCTCTGTAAACAGAAAGTACGTAGTGCAGCATTTTATTGTGTAATGATGTAATGCAATGCAACGACCCGGCAGGAAATTCTTTCATTCTTTCTTTCTTTGCTTTTCCCTGTCTTCCGTCCTTCCTTCCTTCCTAAATCTAAAGTCAATCACTGTTTTGAGGGGCTTGTTCCTGAAATGCAAGTGTTTCATGGATTTTGGCAATGGGCATGGAAAAATGTATGTAAACAGCCTCTTCCTTCATCTCTTGTCTGGGCAACCTTAAATCCTTCACGATTAGAATTTAGCAAATGCTAGAGTTTTCGCCGAGGGACTGTACTCAACTTCGACTGTACACGACTGTGTACTTCACACGTCCCACCCTGAACACATTAACAATTTTCATCTACAGTCACGGCACCCCTAGCGGCAGCAGGAAATGACATTTTTTTTCAAACATTGAGTTCCTCCTACTAATTCTGAGGGTGTGCTTTGCTGGAGGTGCGGAACTGGACTGCGCTAAATTCAAAAGGTGTTTCTATTATTTTGTCCACCCTATTTACATTGATGGGAAGAAAATATTAGACACGTTCTACAATATTGCAGCATGGCAGCGTGGTTGACAGTAGCATACAGTGCACATACATAGCAGGCTGTCAGGGAGACAGCCATGTGCACATTTACTGGGTCAACACTAACGTGCAAACTGCCGAACAGACAATGGACAGCAGGCGGACACATCTAAGCTCAGGTGTCGAATCATGCAGAGAAAACTCACTTATTTTGTACATTTCTCCCAAACCTAACGCCCTCTTATGCAAATAAGTGGAGCAACACACAGCTCCAGCGCCGTCTGACCTTTAATATCTCCCTCTATCAGCCGCTCTAAACCTCCGCTTCCTGCTCCATATATTCATAACTCAACGCATCTGCACCCTGTAATGAGACCTCAAAGAAAAATAAATAAATAAGCAGGAATCAGGTGAGGGATCACTGAAAATAATACCGGGAGGATTCCCACAGTGCTCTGCTCCACGTGCCTGATAAAGCAGCGTTTAATCTGTCTCTGTCACATTTTGTTTTGGCCTCAACTTGCCTGAACCGGGCCAAATAAAGCTGCTTTAACAGATATGTGGCCCAGATATAGTTCCAGCCCCACACTGCTGCGTGTCCTGCTTTGGTATTTCCATTACACTGCTGCTGCATGAAAACCTCACAGGTCCAGCTTTTTATGCTTTACTGTGCTATGGACACTAGCTGCTTTTTCAAATGGGTTAGTTACAGCTTTAAAAATCTGGTTAGGTTTACGCACAAAAAACACTTGGTTAGGGATAGGAAAACATATTGTTTAGCCAAGCAATACCTAAAAACAGCAGGAGATTTACCAACTACTTTGAAAAGTTTTTGTTGCCACTAGCTTGGCAGGAAAAGGTCATGAGGTCTCCTTAAAAATACCCAGTGGCGTCAAGCTCACAATTATTTAAACGTTGTGGTCCCATGTCAAAAACATCCGGTGGTCTCTCGCTTATAAATGTTGAAACACAGTCTCAAACTGAGGTCACTCGGTTGGCAGCCTTTTCGTCTGTAACTCCAGCACCATCTGCTCCAACTCCCAACATGAAAGTCAGGTCATAAACAAGTAATGTGAAAGCGATGAGGGCTGGAATTTAGAGGGAAGGAAGGATGGAAGGATGGTGGGAGCAAAAGGACAAGGAAAGAGAAGAAAGTGAAGGCACAATGGCAAGGGGAGAGGGAACGAATTGAGGATGGGAGTCAAGGAAAGTGATGGTGCTCGATTCTGCTACCTGGCTCCACCTGTGGTGCGTTGATTGGAGGCCTGCTGGGATACAGGGTCACTGGATGGCATCAAGTTGCTGTGGGCGAGCAGGGCACATCCGCTAATGAGACAGATATGAAAAGAGGAGAGTGAAAAGAAGAGAGAGGGCAGATAAAGAGGGAGGGATAGTCTTAGAGAAATGTGGCAAAGGAAGAAAACACTGAGCAAGAAACAATTTGGCGTCAGGGGGAAAAGGGAATGGCAAACAGCTATCCATAGCCTCGGCCGTTGATTTTAAAACCCGAGCAGCATTTTGCGGCTTGGCTCTGTTGCTCCTCGCTAAGCCATCGCGGTCCACCAATGGTGGGAAAGAGGAAACTGTGAAGTGTGGATTGGTGTCAGAGATCAAACGGGTGCTTATATTCAAGCCTATAGCGCGTAGCTCTGCCATTGCTATGCAACCGTTCCCACATGTCGAAGACATTCCCAACCTGCGTGCATCTGAAGCCTCTTGTATTTCCGTCGCTCCCTAATAGCCCATTTCACATTTGAACATTTAATTCTCCCCGTGCCTCTGTGCCTCTCTCTGAGGGGGGGTTGGGGCAGTAAACATCGGCTCTCATCTCTTCCATACTGATAGGGATGAGCGATGGGATTTAGCCGTGAGCCAGGGCACTGATCCAGGCATCCACCGTCATGCCCTCTCCTAGCCTCAATCCCACCGCTACACCACCGTAACACGAGCTCCAGAATTGAAGCTTAATGATGTGACATCACATTCAGCCTATTTTTAGTCGTATTTGGCCTCAGTATGTGGTGTGTCTGTAAGCACGGTCGGGGTCAATAATCTAAAGAGTAGTGTTATAATTCGCCCTGCACCGCTCCTTCTATAGCTCTTTATAAGTAATTCTATTCTGATGCAAGAAAGTCATCTTAATCAATTAGGCTGTTAATGACTGGATTAACGGAGATGAATGAACGCCCCCCTTTGTGAGAATTTAATTAATCACATGCATGATTGGATCGTTTAAGTCACACTTTTTACAGCGTGCTACAGGTGGAATTATTGACTGAGACATCAGCGACTAGGAAAAATCGATGAAGTGATACAGTAAAATTGCTGGGGGGGGATTAAGACTGGAAGGACATAACAACCACGAAACTACAAGTGTAGAGAGAAAGGAAACTGTGATTAATCGCCCGGAGTGCAATTCCTCCGCTTTGGCTGATTGTTTTCTGTATTTTCTTTCTCATGACAGATTGACTAGACAGTAATTATGCACTGCAGAGACTTTTTCAGTCTGGCCTTTCAATCTCGCCTTTTGCTGTCGGTTATAATGTTGCCATACAGTTAAAAATTGAGAGCTATGTTCTGACAATGACTCGCTCATCATAACCATCTTCGAAGGTAGACATCCATATTCCTTTACAATGATCTCTATTAGTCACATTAGGGATGCCGGAGCGGATGATGAAATATGCATCAAAGTGTAATAAGTCAAATTAGTTCATCAAAACTCATCAATGTGCTGTCGGCGTGCTTTGCTTATGAAATACTAATACTGTCTCTGAAAAAACAGACTTGTATACTCATTCAAAGGGACAACTTGTCATTAAAAATGCACAACTTTTTATGTCAACATTTTTGTCAACAAAATGGGGACCATCCATCTTGCTGCAGAATTGCAAACGCTCACTTTGTGGATCAATTTGTTTTCCCTCCACAATTGTGGGGAATGAAGAATGTTATAAATCCACTGCGTACATGTTTTATAGCAAACAAACTTGGGGAGACATGGGGAGCGACATACAGCAAGGGCCCACAGGTCGGATTTGAATCCCGGGAGGCTGCAGCGAGGACACAGCCACACATCATGGGGCGCACACTCTACCTATCGTAAATCGACTTCACTTTTCTTGATGGTCCAAAAAATTTCAAAGCTCAAAAAAGTCACCAGGAGTCTTCAATGCTGAGTGCAGTAGAACTTTATTTGCTGGCAAACAAAACACGAGATCAGACACAGACGCAATCCATGAAAAAAACAAAAAAAACACGAATTGACCCGAGGTTTAAAGCATTGAGCATACTCTTTTTTTTCTGCTGACACTGCTATTTTTCCTTTGGAAAATTTTCGTTCTTCCTTCTGAACGTGCGCGTAGATTCAGCGTACGTGACTCCGTACAGTATCGTACAGTATCTTTGACTCTGTGCATAACTGCACGTACATCAGTAGCTATTTGCCTCGCTTTTTTTTTTTTTTTTTTTAAACAGGTGCTCTACATAACTAGCTCTTAGAAATTATGGCTGTCAGGATTTTTGATTACCCAGTCCCCTTCTTGATATATTCCATTATATCTCATCACTCTTGGCACTGCATTTTTAAAAGAACAATAAAAGTGTTGTATATTTGGTTCACACTTCACATCATCGCACTATAGTAGCTTTGATCAGTAGATGCACATTTCAGTCAGCTGGTGCCATGTAGTATGTTTCAGCATCTCCTTCACACTTGATTACTCTTCATTCTCACTTTTATCATAATAACAGTTATAATTAGTCACTACCTACTTGCTATTGTTATTTTATACTACACACCAACTGATCCACTGGTGCACCCTTACATACATGTTTTAAGAACTACTCAAAATGTGCAGCTTTGAATAATACTTTGAGTCTGATATCCCCACCCACAAACAGGAAAAAAAATAAGATAAAAAATCTGCAATAAAGTTCTAAAAATTCCATCCACTCCTCCACTTCTCCTACAGTGAAAAATGCTGAATCTTTCAGTTAGCATAGATTAAATGAAATATATTGTTACCTTGCTTTCTTCTCACCTCTGTTGAGAGTTGGACATGTGCTGTACTGACTGGGTAGTATATAAGGATCCTGAAGGACTTTCAGGATATATAAGGATCTGGAAGCTGTGCAGCAAACAAGGGGAGTGTTGGCGCTGACACCGCACAGCAGCTTTGGACCGCCACGAGGAGGAGGAGGTACTAAATAATGAACATCAGAACTGGATCCTGGCTCAGCAGCCCTCAAGTAAACCCAGCCTCTAAACCAAGACCATGGAGGCCAGCTGACGACAGGAAACACAGCGAGAGTTACTGACTTTTGCACCACTGTAGTATGAAGGAACTGGACGGGGCAGTCGAGGCATTAAAGGGCAGAGGAGTGAAGTTGGAGCCAATTAATTTTTAAGCATACATCATACATTGTCATTATAAGTCTGCTATTTGTTTTTGAGAAGCTTGAGGTTGTTTACTCCTGTTTTTTTTTTCTTTTTTAGTTTGATGTCATACTGTGTTGACATAAGTTTACAAATTGTTCAGCCTCCTTTTTGTTTTTTCCGACATGTTCAGAATCGTTATGCTACCGTTTCTTTAAGTTGGCGTTGTTGTGCAGAGGTGTCTCATTTAGTCCGTGCACCCAAAAATAAATACTTAACATAAACATGCAAGGACATGTCAACTAATGCATGATCCACGTTTTTGCAGTCCACTAGAAAAAATCTTCAGTTGGGAAAAGCCCTTCAAGTTTTCACACCCGGCAGGAGATGTTACTGAGATTTTAGCTGAGCATAGACAAGCTCTTCAGTGCACGGTTACAACATCCCAAATGAAGAAGCTTTAGGCAAAACACATTTTGGAAAAAAATAAAAACATGGCTGTTGCTAATCTAACTCAGCCTGCTTTAGGTAGTAGGACAGAACTCTCCGTCTCCAGATGTCAAAGTCCTGCACTTTGTATGTCCACTTTCTACCCTGACGTGAAACTCACTAAATTGAAGGAAAGACAAAAACACTGGCAGTAAAAGTCCTCACAGCAATTTTGTTTGCTACTACACATTTTTTTGGCAAAACCAATTAAATTTCAGGAGGCTGGAGTGACTCCTGCGGCTCTCTCCTAATATTTGCTCCCTTTTCACAATTTTCAGGAAATGACACGTGCTTAAAATGAGCCAATTTCAAAATCAAAACAACAAACTTCAGCTTGCACCATTTTATGCTGTATATACGGATATTTTTTCTTTTACGACGACCGACTGCCATCAAGCCTCAGTGTGTGGGAAACCGCTTACCAAGCATAACGACAGTCACTGCATCCAACTTAGTGTAAAAATAATAAAAATAAGAATAATAATGAGCCGGATGGCAGAGTATCTGTTACTTCCATTTTACCAGATAAAACTATTTGCGTTCCCAGGAACAGAGGAAGCCATCAGCTATTCATCCAACTGCTCTTCCATCAAAAGCATCATCAGAGGGTGATGGTAAGAGAGCAGAGGGTGGCTGATGGCAAGAGAGAGAAGCAATGGAGAAAAAGGCAGGAATTTATGTTGTAATGTTGTAGTGCTCACATGGAGTGAGGAGAGAGAGAGAGAGAGAGAGAGAGAGAGAGAGAGATTAACAGTAAAAAGTTGTCAGAGGAGGAAGAAAAGAAAATGATATGTAGATCTGTGCAGTCATTATCGCCACCACAATGATGTAAAACTCCCAATTAGGCCCGAACAGCAGACAGAGAATGTGTGAGGGCGTGAGACAAAGAAAGTGAGAATTTTAGGAGAGAAAAGGGGAAGACAGACCCAAAATTGTAGCGATGAACAGACCGAAGGGAGAGACAGACGGATAAGAGGACGGATAGATAGAGGAGATAAGTAAGTAATCTACAAAACCCAAAAGGGGGAGCAGCTTCAGCACAGAAACAAATTTTCAAGGAAACGATTACTCGGCAGGCAAACAGCTGCCGCCGAAAAGGTTATCTTCTCATAATGATTGAATTCTTCCCTTTTCCTGCCCTCTAAATTCTAGACAGAGGAACGCAAATTAGCTCGTCTTTCCTCCCTTTTCACTCCGTATCCGTCCATGCTGTTTGATGGCAAGATGAAAAAAGACGGACTGAGAAATTGCCAGGAGGAGCATTTCTCAAAGGCGGCGACTTTTGATACTATGCAATCTTCATGCAGGAAAAAAAAAATTAAAAATGAGGACCCGGAGGAAACTGAACCAATGCTGCTGCCAGATCATCCGGGCCTTGCCAAAAAACTTGAATCATTCAAATGCCAACTTCACAAACCTTTTCAAAGGAACGTTTTGTTTTCATTGATGATGTTCCATTATTTATCTATTCATGATACCTTGGTCTATGTGAATGCTCGATTCTGATTGGCTGCGGGGAGTCAATTAATTCCAGATACTTGGACACCTATGGAGCTATTAAGCAGTTCCAGTGAAACTGTCTGTTCACCGTTCTAAATGACTGCGCTGTATCTGAAATGAGTGGCACCAGCCAGCAGACAGAATGAGGTTAGAAATAAGTGAATGAAAATAATCTGAAAATAACAACAACAACAACAAGTGATCCTCCCACAGCCCATTTGCAATTTAATTCGCTACGTCTGGTCGAATGTCAGGGTACAATGACTTCTCTGGCTAGCTAGCTGGTCTTACTGTTAAAGGCACAGTGCACAGTGTTATTGACTTTAAATCTTGCTATCATGATGTTAGCTTTCTGGCTAATAGCTGAGCCAAAGTTTCTATGAGCTAGGCAGACAAGTTGAATCTCCAATTTCGAAGTTGCTCTAATGATGGAGACATGAACAAAAAGTTATGGTTAATGAGCAGCATAAGAGTTTGATAGGAAAATATAGGAAAATATTAATAAAGAGTCTCATTTTTTTATGTGACTTATGGTCACTAGTCACTAGTGACCATCTGCTATATGCCCTAAATATAATGACTAAACTAGTCACTAGTGACCATACTATAAAATGGGAAAATACCCTTTGAGGTGTCCATAATCAGGAGTTATTGCACAGCATCCAGTTGCCTTCATGGAATGATGTTATTTCTTAATTAATAGTATCTTTTTAAAGATTTGATTTGTTTTGATCATAAGCACTATGTGAATGTGTTAAGTTTTTGCAGAATGCTGATCAAGTTTGGTTTAAAATGTCTGTTTTTGTGTCCGCAATCACAGCTGGAAATTGGCGCAAAGTCTCCTTCAAAATACCCGTTTGTCTCATACAAGCCAGCTGTGGTTCAGGGGTAGAGCCAGCGTCTTGCTATGTGAAGGTCCCTGGTTCAATTCCCCTGGTCTGCATGTCAGTGTCCTTTGGCAAGATACTGAACTCCAAACCGCTGCTTGGCACCTTGCATGACAGCCATCACTATCAGTGTATGTATGAATTTATGAATGAATTACTGTAAGTTGCTTTGGACAAACATGTCTGCTATATGTCCTGAATATAATATTTGTAATGCTTACAACAAAACATCACAGTCTCTCATCAGCAATGTCCAGTTCCCACAAACAAACGTCTTGAGCCGTAGTCACTGGCTTAGTGTCCTCCTTGTCTGTAACCACACTACCATTCCCTCCAACTCATGAAAGTCAGGTCAAAAACATGTAATGAGAACATGTCATTATTGACGACATGCAAATGTGACTGTTTCAGTGGTCTTTCAGAAACTTCAGCCACCAACGTTTTATCCTGCCGACTGGACTGAAATACGGCAGTGAAACAAAATGCAGATGACAGACAAGAAAAGAGGAATTTCTCACATTAAGAGACCGTGTTGTATCTCCTGTGAGTCAGTTCACTTCTATAGTTTTAACACTGCAAACTAAACTTGTATAACCACCCCTTTTCGTAATCATTGCTTTGCTGTTAACCTTAGAAACATGGAAGCAGGCATGCTCTTGTGTCAACAGTTCAAAACCCTTGATGCGCACACTGGCTGAGTCACAGTTTATGATCGAAACTGATACTTTGTTTAATTTAATCTGGTTGCACCCCGAACCTCCTGTCTGAGTGCATAATCACCTTGTTTCACTCTATTCACATTAATCCTGGTTTGACGGTACGCGCGCTGCAAACCACGAGGCAGACGTGAAAGCATGGCCGCCTGTATCTGTTCTTCTGTTGTGTGTTCTCTTACGTGATTACAGTCATCAAAGCCAGATTCATGCAAAAAGCAAATCAGAAAAAGAGTGTGAATTTAGCCATGAGAATGCACAAATACTTGTGCAGGAAATTTGCAAGTGTTCAGAAATCACACTGCACACTGCAAACATATCTTTGCACATACAGACACATGCACCTTCCCACACCGGCCATCTGTTCACGTCTTATCCTTCCTTCCCTCGTGTTTCAGCGCAGGCTGAGGCACAGATGTAGTCTGTGTCTCAAAATCTCTGTGAAGAATTGCATTCACAAGATTAAGATGACAAATGTTAAAGTTTGTTGCCGAACGACATTCACGTAGTTTTCTTTTTTTTTTTTTGATCTTGTGCTGCTAAGAAAATATTTGAATATGTATGTCATCGGCATAGCAGGAAACAAAACCTTCTACAGTCAACTAAGATGTACATATATACTTAATTTGCAGCCTGGGGGGAATCAGCTAGCTCTGCCCCAAGGTTTACAATGCTTCTAAAATGGTTAAGCAGCATGTAGCACTGAGAGGGGAGCATGCCAAATGGGACTGACAGCAGGACGTACATGTATTTAAGCCACCTAAAAGAAGGCCCACCTAGAAAATATATATATGTTTAAGTATGTGCTATATTTTTAAACATTGTTGGTTGTTTACATGGAGTGAGACATCCCCTACATACAAGCACAGATAGTCCTGCCTCGCACTGTGCTACACAACTGTCTGACAACAATAAGGCACCAAAAATTTTCAAAATGTAGCGTACACTTGAATGCTGTAGGTGCTATTTAGCAGTACAATGCTCTGCTTCCCTACTGGTTTTACATGCTGCTCGTCCCAACAGAGGGAGAGCTGACGGTCATCTACTGCAGATAATACACTTAAAAGGGATAAGAGCTCATACAGCCCCACATCAAAAGACCCGAACTATCACTTTAAGGAGACATTGAGACAATTTTCAGCTGTTTTTGGTTAAGTTCAGGCTCAAAAACATCTCAGTTTGGGTGAGGAAAATATAAGGTTTTGGCTTAAAATACCTGTTTTGGTTGTCATAGAGCATAAGCACCATGTCGTCACAACAGAAAACTGAAAATTGAACTGAAAGAATCATGAAGACGCAACATGAAAACATGTCAAATTTCAGCATGTCCGTGGTTTGCTTATATTGCCAAGATTTATTCTGGCGATTAGGATGGGAGGCCATTCAATTAAAAAAGAAGAAAAGACATGTATAGTACAGAATAATATTATATAAAGTACCCGGAGAGGGGAAAGGGGCAGAGTGACAGAGAGACAAAAAGGCACATAGAGTGTGACCTGGAGATGATTAAAGTGAATTGAAGAGCAAAGGTGGATCTAGGACAGAAACAAAAATGACACACCGCCGGGAATCAAATAGAAAGCTTACAAAAGACAAGCCTGATGGATGCTGTAATTGGACAAGGTGCTGGTCAGAAGAGGAACAGAAAGAGCCATCCTGACACAGTGACAAGCAGGCACAGGGACGCACACACGCGCACACACACACACACACACACACACACACACACACACACACACACACACACACACACACACACACACACACACACACACACAGAGGATACAGAAGACTTGCAGGACTTTGACATGTGGCTCCATTTGCTAGTTTCACCTGACAGAAAAACTGCTGTGAATCATGCGTCACCAGCCCAAATTGAGCTGTCATTTGCATATAAATACTACCCTTTTAGAATTTATTTTTTCCTGCTTCACACAGTAATTCTGCTTTTTGGGAAAAGCTATTTGCATAAAAAAAAACTTTTTGCAACTTCTGCAAAGCTTTGATGTTCGACTCGACTAAATGGACGTCCAGTGCTGAACTTCTCTACTGTGACCGAAATGTCTCAGAAGCTACAAAGAAAAGATGTTTACAGACTAATTGTGACTTGGGGTTTATTTACACACTCGCTCCACCATCTTCAGATCCAGCAGACTGGGACACGTGCGCGTGAGCACACCGACTTCCTTTGAGAAGAAGAAGATAGGTAAAGTGTTCCACCTGTCCTCTCACATGCACAGACACATGCAGACAAAAAAAGAACATTCTCAGGAGTAACACTGACACACCTAAAACACAGGGATCCACGCAACCATACTATCTCTCTCACACACACACACACACACACACACACACACACACACACACACACACACACACACTGGAGGCCTCATTAGTAGTACAAGCATGCTGCAAACCAGCTGCTTTGACTCTTCTATAAATAATCTGCCGCCTGCCTGCCCACAATGTCCAGAAACCAGAAACATGCGCATTTTAGCTGATACTCAAGGCAAAATTCAATAAACCAAACTAAAACTTTTTTTTTCTTTCAAATCATCTTTATGTCAATAAATATTGCGCACAACTGTCTCCAAAAGCTTTGGGTGGTCTAGTTTTTTAACTCATGTCACCCGACCAAAGTTCGTCATGAAACTCACTTACAATATGGGTTGAATGAGTTTAACTTTTAACATCTTGTAGAGAAAAGAAGTTTCCGTAGGCTTCACTGCATGCCTCTGTGCCTGAGCGTAACAGGTGTTTAAGAAGACTATTAAATGTGCATTGCTAAAGCTGGAGGGAAGAGGGGACCGTGATAAGGTAATAAGGACAGAATGAAGTAGAGAGAGGAAGAAATCCCAGGGACAGAGGTTTTACATTATTCCCTGTGATAGCACAGTCAAAGGCTACATGATATGTGATGGTCCTTTCTAACAGAGCACATGCAATGTGCTCAAAGCAAGTTGTTGGTATCTTTAAGACATTTTTGGCTCGCGGCCCATGATCTCAAATTACCATAATGTAGGGAGCTGACACATTAAAACCTAACTAACAATAATTATTATCTCGAATTAAAGGAAAATTATTATCTTTTTCTCCACTGGCTTTCCTCACTGTGCTGTACTTCACATGGGAACATCTGCATTTGAGTTAAGTTATATAAAGACTGATGAACGTATGCACACACAGACACAGCTATAAATTGATTTCAGCCTTAACCATGAAGCCATGGAAACTCAATTTATGTCTTCTTTTGTATGATGATACCAGCAACTGATGTGGTGGTTAAAATGATGAATATGAGATATCATAAGATAATTTTCCATATGATAGAGAAAAGAAATGAACTAAATGACAGTTTGCGTCAATATTTGCTTGACTTCTTGATCAGGTACCACAGTGTTAAACAGCTGTAGAACTCTACCAGTGGTGATTGCTACGAGCAACAGAACAGCCAGCTGAAACCAGCTGATGATGTCAGAGGACTCAGAGTCAGAGTGTGAAATTCACATTCTACACAGACCCCTCAAACATTCTAATAACAATGGCTGAAAAACAAAAAATAGCAGCATCCATGACACATAGCCTACATCACTTCCTGCTTACATTATGACATTATACTTATATGCTTATATTATACTCAGTTTATTGTTCTGTGTGCAGGAGACTGACGAGTGTCCACTTTATTAGAACTCATGAATAAATGACAGAGGGTGTGACTTCAGATACACACTGGTGCTAGCATAAAAGTCTGTCATCGCAGTGTTTTGACAGTCAGCTTGTGTCTCACTACTAATTATCTTTTTACCAACCTGCCAAAAACCTGTATCTCTGCTAATGTATGCGTTTTTGTTTGTTTGCTGGACGGGTTGCAAGTGAGAAATACACACTTATTTTTGTAGAGAGAGAGAAAGAAAAAAGATTGTGTTGGGGTAATTTTGGACATTTATCTAAATGTTTTATTTCAAAGTTTCTTGACTTCATGAATTTTGGGGGGATTTTGGTTAGGTGCTGGCGCTGGTAACATTCTGTTTGGGTCTCCTCATCTTCCTGTATATCTCATCCATAAACATAGAAGGGAAGAAACAAGGTGAAGTGTCATGCGTCTGGACCGACTCTCCAGCGCGCAGGTCAGCATCATGGTGTACTGAAACTGGCTGCAGAGAGAGTCTGACCCCACAGAAAAGACTTGATCAATACCCACACTGAAGGAAACAGTGCATGGCTATTAGTTTGGCCCCGTGGATCTGCTCTTTTTTTTTCCGCTTGAGTAAATCAATCTTATACATTCACGATGCTGAAGTGATTTGGAATAATTATTCTACTGCAGCACATAATGAATCGCCGTCGTCTCAGAAAAGTGGATTCAGTGAGCGCTTCTGAGCGGGAAGGGACTGTGTGTCTTTAATCAGTCTTGCATCTCATGAATACAAGCTATAAGAAATAAAGGATTTCAAATAAATGTTTCGCTTCAGTGTTTTTCACACCAAGCTTTGTCCTCTACTGGTGAAACCCATGAAATTCTCACATTAAGGATCCTCCAAAAGGTAATTTAATTGAATGAAAACCAGATTTGGATATTTTCACAAGCTCCTTACCGTAACATTTGTCAAGGGGCATGTCTGCTGACTTGACACAACCGCGCTACACTTGCGCAACTCCCCGCAGACAGCCGCTCCGACGGTACTCAGACAGTCCATCAGTTTGCAGACACTGACCGCAGCTCTCAGCCCCCATGTGACTCCTCAGTGTCAGTGTTACAGACCCACGGGTGGGCTATGAGTCAGTTTAAACGCCAGAGCGATGACTACTCACACTGTAGCACCGGACAATATGGAGGAGGAGGCTGAGCACTCTCACCTTTTAACCCCTGCCACAACATAATGAAAGCGTACAAGTCAGGAAGGGGGAGGAGGAAAATGAGAGAGAGCGGGAGCTGCAGAAATAACATATGAAAGCCCTGATGTGAAGGAATGACAGGTCGAGGATTGATAAAGAAGACCTTAAGCCCTCCACTCATCTGCCAGCACAATACAACACTACCCGCCTCCATCCATCACTCAGCTGGTGCACGGATGGCCCTGAGGTACCGTGGTGGCGATGACACCTCTTGGAGATGAATGACAGTAGAATGACAGAGTAGCAGGAAGAGAGGTCGAAGCAGACGAGGCAATGGATGGATGGATGGATGGATAGATAATAATATTGGCATTTTCTACAATCCATGTCATATCACATTCAAATGACATGTTCATAACCTTCGCCTGTTCATAAATTGGGAGGTGACCACAGTTCAAGACTGCGTTTCGACATTTGAAAGTTTTACACAATTAGATACTTCTGACCAGGCTCCATGCCTTCTCAGCGTTTGGAAACGTGGCACTGCGGGACACTTTTAAGGAGACCTAGTCACGATTTCCAGACACGGAAGTGAAAACAAACACTGATATTCTTTTAAGTCGCCGTCCATGTTTGTGGCAACCAAAGCAGGTATTTTAAGCCAAAACATGATCTTTTTCTTACCCTAAAACAGGACTTAATATCACCATATAAAGTGGAACAGTCCCAGCAGTCATAACAAAGCATTTGCAGTCATTTCAAGTTAAGTCCATCAGCTCTATGTCAGGGGTACTAACATACAAATCTTAAAGGGCCACAAAGATGTTTTTCAATGACTCAAAGGTCCATATATTGAGGTCGGTCAGGCCACATGCAATAATACTGTAATATTCAAAACAAAATGTCCTTTTCATTCAAAACAACAACAAAAATACGAACAACAATGTCATTTCCATTTTGACATAAATTAGAATACACAGTTGAACATTTCCTCTTTTTGTTTGCCTTCAAACATTGTGTCCATCACTTCTGTCATGCATTCTTTTATTATTTCTGCATCTGAGAATGGCTCCTTGTGCTTACCCAAAATCCACATCACTCTAAGTGAGCACTCTGTTGCTTTCTGTTGTTGTGTCATAGATGTGACAAGAATCCCGCTTGCTGCTTGATATGACAATTTCAGTGCATTTATTTTTGTTGTTCTTACCTCTGAATTCTGAGGAAATGTCTCTTCAAAGTTCCTATGCTTCGTCTTATAATGCCATTTCAAATTGGAAATCTTCATCACAGCTATAGTCTTCCGGCATATTAAGCACATGGGTCTTGGAACACGCCATTTTCGTGCAATCTTGGCACCTACAGCCGGCAAAATGTCATTATGCGAACTGCTCCAAAAACGAAAGTGAAAGTTGAAAATTGTGCTCACAGCAGCGAGTGACCCAGCTGTCTGTGTATTGTTGGCATGGCGACAAGTCCCGGTATACACGTGCTGACCCGACCAAAACACGTAGTGAAGGAATAACAGTTCGGGGGCCACAAATAGGAGGCCGGCGGGCCGGATGCGGCCCGGGGGCCGCCTATTGAGGACCACTGCTCTATGTTTTATCTCCATCAGCTTCTGATGATAAAATCTGACTCTTATCACTTTATCACTGTTTTTTGGCTAAAAAACTGCCAAAATGTTGTTAGTGCCTGTGTGTGACGCGCAAACCCTTCGAGCCAGCAAGCCGTTCTTACATGCAGTAAACTTGAAACAGCACTTTGGTCAGATTTACAATGGACACAAACCCCCTTAGTGAGTGTAGAGCAGTTGCACCGATTGTCTCATATTGCCACTGATGGGTTCACATTGGTGTTAGTGTTAAGCCTCATACATTGCATACAGATACTAAAGGATACCTTCTGTTTCTGAAACATCAGTATTTGATGCTAAGGAAATGCAACAGAAACTAGTAATTACATGTACTTTCATTTTAGTTACCAAAGGAATCATAAAACTCTTCAAAGATCTCTTCCACACATCTAGTAAGGCATCAAAAACTCCAGAATATATGAATGGGCAAATATTTTTCATTTCAAAAGTTTAGCTGCTGGGCAGAAGATGTCTTCTACTTCACTGATGACACGTAAAAAAGTCTCTTTCCCCTTTGCAGATATAAAAAAGTCTATCTGTTCTCTTTATAAATGCAAAAGTCAATATTTTGATCCCTGAATGCAAGTTCTCTCATTTAAACTATCTGGAGCTGCTTCCCCTCCATCAAGGTATTTGACAATAACAAATCACACCGCTATCTTGACCGGAATAAAAGCAGGTGGCAACCTGAGTGGTTTCTGAGACGGGCTCACTGGCATCCTGTATCCATTCATGGAATAAAGGTCTTAATTCTTAATTCTTCTGAAGAGGCTGACTGTGCTTAATTAAGGAGTCTGTTGGAGAAAAAAAAAACATAAATTGACATCCTCCAGAGTGTTTTGTCTGTCTCTCAGTAGAGACTAATCAACATAAACTGCAGAAAACCAAGTAAACAGCTGCCAGAATGTTACAGCACTTCATTCACAACTGTATGAGGCTTTCTGCTAATGAGGGAGCATTCACGAATGAAAACGCCTAGTTTCAACCTTGAATTAGTCAGAGCACTGTGTGCAAACAGAACGTGCCAAAGCTGAGACTAATAATTATAACATTGCATGGGGAATGAATGAGAGAAAAACTCATGTTAGCAGACACAGAAAGACAACGACACACAGTGAGAATATGAAAGTCTGGAACAGTGTATTTCACTGCTGTAGGAGTGAATCATACTTCTCCCCTATAGCGTTAATGTGCCCAACCAGTCACAATAGATGACTATCTGCAGTATAGCCATCGGTGTAGCCATCCATTCTGATTTTTAACAAATCTCTCTCTGAGCCCCAGAGGATGTTTGGACCGTGGAAAAAGGCTGTGACACTGTGACTGGGTCAGTTTGTGCTGAAGCTACAGTTACTTTGCAGTAAAATTTCATTCATAGACGAGAATAGAGCTCCTAAAATGGGTCACAAATATTTTCCAGCAGTTTTTTTTGGCAATTATGTGCTTTTTCTAAGTCTTTTAGCTGATTTTATTTGCAGTTTTGAAAGGTTGCAGTAGTCACCATAAAGTATAGATAAAGTCAAAGTGATGGGCATTGTGAAGAAGTTGCAGTTCAGTTAGGCACCAAAATGACTGCAAAGAAGCTGGATCTACAAGAACACAGGAATGTAATCTTGCAGATCCATCTTTCCAGGCTTGAAGCAGTTCGCTTGTGGCCAGTCAACAAATGATCGGACCAATTAGCATCCTTAGAGCAAATAAAGGCAGCAGCTTCGGGCATAGTTAATATGACTTTCAGCTTTTAAACAATGGTGGCCCAGGATGAGGTTAGTGCTTGGGCTGTCTATGTTAAAAAGAAAAAAAAATGAAGCCAAATTTTGTCCAGTATCAAGACTGAGTTGGGCTGTGTGGTAGACCTCTCCATCAGCTGCACAGCATCACCATCACCAAAGATGGGAGGTGGGAATTATGTGCTGATTGTCCTCATTGTCATCTGTGTGAAACTTACAGATTCGGAGAGCAGGGGGAAGATTTCGCTGTGGCTCTGATCCACCTCCGGAAGAAGTATCAGAGCTATGGAAGAGGTAAGATGACGTCTGTGTTAATGGTAAAGCCGGAGGCGCGGATCAGGGGTGTGTTGGTCTGATGGTGTTCACAGTCTGACAACTAAACTGATCCTTCAGTCATGAAATAAAAGAGGAATGTCCCACACTTCAACCCACGAAGCTATGTTACGGCACCAAACAACTGTAATGTGGTAGCAGGTAGTGTCTTTGGCAAATTGTATGAGGGAAAAAAGAAATCGCACTTATACGTGGAAAAGCATTGAGGAAAATTTGTCTGGGAGCCTCCTGTCTGTCCGACCAAGACAAATTTTAACCCAACATGTCTTTGTCACCTCCCACTATTGTGCTGTTGTAGTTACTGACTCTGGAAACTGTTACTGAAAAAAAAATGACAGTGTTTTTCTTTTTTTTTACAGTGGTCAAGGATAAGGATGTTATTCATATTTGAGAAGATTCATATTTTTGCATCTGTTCAAGCAACCAGTTGGAAACATTACAAGTGTTAAAGTCAGTGCTCAGGACACAGCAGTTTGAAGTTAGTCCTGTCAAACTGGTTGAAACTGAACATGCACATTTTTTTACTTCGTTTGGTTTATAACAGATACTGAGTCCTGCAGGCTTATGCCAAACAGTGACGTTTCTGTTTAATATCTTAGATTTAAGCATTGGCAGTTTTATGGCGACAGGTAATAAAACATGTGTAGCTGAAGAAAATGCTGCACATGCAAAGCCACTTGTTCTCTTTAAATAACAGTATTGTCATATTAATACTGCATATGTTTTAAGTTCTGAATGTTTATGCAGGAGGCTGAGCAAGTCTTGATGTGTTCACAGGAAATATCCTGTGGTGTTGGATGTGGATGTCGTCCTTGACTTGAGGACTTTGACTCCTTCCCATTCAGTGCAGAGTGGTATTCCAGTCTCATCTCGAGGGTCTTTGTCGTTTCCTTGCCATGGGGTTCCCAACAGCTTTGATCTTTCCGTCGCCCTCCACTGACAACATATTCACTGTTACGGTGACATCGAGGTCGCCGTGTGATTTTAAAGAAAATGCTGAACATGTGAAGCCCCTCACTCTCTCCGATAGCAAAATTTCCACATCAATACCTCCAGAGTTGAGTGAAGTCTTGACTGCTGACAAAATAATGTGCGCCAATAAATGTCAAAGTGGTTGGAAGTTAACTAGCAGTTGTCATACTTGTCTTTGAAACAAGCTTGCTGCCGCCATTTATTATGAGTTACTGCAACACTTATTTAGCAAAAACCTGTTTTTATAATTTTAATTAGGTTAGTTAGGTTTTCATCTGCATGATTTTGACTGATCAGGTCAAATTTCCAATCTGAAATAGAAGTGTAGTGTAAACAACTTAAAGTTTAGAGTTAAATAAATGCATGTACAAAGACAAAGTCAACTCAGCATGTCACATTAGTTATGTTAAAATAGATGTTTCCCTCTAAGGAACCTAAAAGAGATTCTCATGTTGTAACGTTATTGTGCGACGCTCACGTGAGGCGACGTTAGTCTGAAGGAATGATCATGACTCCGTGTTCAGCATTGCTTGCTTCAAGCATCGACATTTACCCAATGTGGGTGAGTTGACATAATCAGGTGTATGTTAAGTTCTTAGTTTACTTGCTGAACGCTTTACACGTGTGTGTGAATTGGTCAGGATGTGAAGCATCAGTAGCGAGCGTCCTCTCCTCTCTGTTCCTTTTTTCTACTCGCTTTTACTCACAGGTGTGTTAATTGACTGATATGAAGCGTCCATTGCGAAAAAATGATATAACGTGAGAGATAAAACGCAGCCCTCTATACACCCTCCTCTCTCCCACTCCTCCACTCAGCAGCGGTAGCGGGATTTGCATGCAGGGGAAACACTGCTTCCGTCAAGTGCCCCGAAACAACATATGTTTATGTTCAAGTGACAAAGCCAACAAATGGCTGCAGTAATTATGATGGGAATTAAGTGGGATGACTTATTACTTAGAGCAATAAAGTCCATTATACAGGAGGCTTACATGTTTTAACGCAGACAGCGTCTCGTGGTGTTATTGTATGGTGAGCTGCCATAGGATTCCCACCACTAACAAGAGCATTAGCTGCTAAACAAGATAATTCAGAGGAGTGCCACTATTCTTTTAAACGTTCCATTTTCTGCGTCCATTCATTCACTGTTGTAGTACAGAGTAGGTCCACGAACACATATTTGAAGAAGGAATTAAACGAGAGACTATTACTGTGGAGTTTCAGGCGAAACTCATTTACAGTGGCTTCAGGGGAGAAGACTGACCCTCTAGCGGACATCTTATTAAAGCATCATTTCACTTCATGTTCAACGAGATTACACAGTCATTTTACTAATTAGGACTGCACTGCGCACACTCTATGTATCTACACATCTTAAGCACCCTTGAAATTTGAGTATACATGCAGCAGCTTCATTTCTACACAGTAACATGGTCATTGTGACTGTGTGCCACCCTGGATGGCCACTGGTTGCAGCTGTGTTACGTCTTTGTCACACTTCCAGCGTTTCCAAGAAGCCGTGCGTCAAATGTCTAAAGCTGTACGTTGTTCAGCAGACATATTTTAAATGGATTTTAGGGGCCTTGCTTATATTTGAGTGTTTTACAAGCAAATCCAATAGATATTTGGAGCTCATTTACATACACCGTTGTTCTCTTCTCACTGCATTGAGCCAATTATCAATACCCTCAAACAAAAAAAAAGGTCAAATCCACATTTGCAGTGCATTTTCATGCTTCAGAGACATGAACTGTTCTCACAGTATGGAGATACTCATACATCATCTGTACAGGATACTCATTTCAGCCAAGTACTCACTCAAACCGAGATACAGTACCACAGAGAAAAAATAGCTTTGTGCGAAAGGCTTGAAAACACTAAAACACTTGAAATGAAATAAAACGAGATGGCTGGAGGGTTACTGAGCGTTCAGTGTTTTATATAGGTTCTTGTGCATGTGAAAGACCTTGAAAGTTAAAAATGCGACACTTCTTGACATCACACGATGTCACCATGTCACACATTTGCACAATCTGTCTAGCTGACAGTTTGGCACATGGGAATTAAATTAGCACAGCTGCTCTGTGTTGCTCATCGTGGTGCTGGCTCAGGCGTGTATCAGCTGACCAATCAGAGACTGAATATTTGGAAACAGGCACTAAAACAGAGCTTTTCAGTGTTTTTAGTACTAAAGCATGTAAGCCTATTCAAAAAAATCATGAACCTGAAATTGAGCATGTCTCATTTAAGTACGTTACGTAAGCGAACTGATGACCCAGCAATGAGAATCCTCTGGGACATAATGCCGAATGACGTCAAAAGAAATTCGGAATAAATAGTCCCAGTGTATCGCTGCTCTAATAAGATTAAGGTCTCCAATCGTCTCCCTGACTCTCTGATTGAGAGGGGGCAGTTGGTGGCAGGATATTCTGTTTACACAAGAATAATCCCTGAAAAGATTACACGGCAGTTCGAAAGATAATTTTAACAGGAGAGCGGATTATACGTTGAAACAAACCCTATCAGTTAGCATTGTATGCTGCAGGCTAAATCTCGGAGGACAGAGGGAAAATTAATTTCAGATGACCTGTTTGGTTTACATCTGTGCACAGACCACAGAGCTGCACAGTAGCGGGGGATTGGAAGAGACGGATAGAAAAACCCTTGGGCACTTCACATCTGTATGACACTGCCTCCTTCAATTTGACTGAGGAATGTGGATCAAATGGTATGCATCATGGGCCAACGGACTGGCAATATGCATTCACTTTCTTGGAGATGTATTACACACACAAGCACACGGAGACCCTCCAGCCAAGTAATATGCATTTATATGACTGCGTGTGTGTCTTTGGAGGTTAAAAGCCACATCATAAAAAAGGAAGCCAGACATACCTGCAAATACATACCTTCACGTATGGGGACATTCATATACACGCAAGTTATCACTCGCTCACATGCAGCTCCACGCAGTCATACACCGACTCACTGACACACTCATGCATAGGAGCCAGACTCCGAACACCCACAGGACTGGAGCTATGGGCCAAATGTGTTTAGTGACTCCTCTTAAGCAGACGCCTTTCCGCGTGATATGGCGGCTAATGCGATATAATTAAAACTGCATCGCACAGACACATTTTCGAGGGCTGACACACATCTAGAGGGCAAAAAGTCTCTTTTATTTTCTGAGTGCAGAGGGAGGTTGCGGGGACGGAGGTAAAGTGAGTGCAGAGCGGCGAGGAAACATGTTGTCGATGCAAATCAGCGGTGGAAGTAGGCATGAGTGTGGAGGGGAAAGCAGTGTATGGGAGCCTGAGTGTCTGCTTCACATGGATAACGTGAAATGGCATGGTTTAAAACACAGTTCAGCCCCTCTCATTTTTGCTTTGTAGAAACCTCATGACACCAAACTGTTGGTGTGCTGCTCAGGAATTTGAGACTCGCTGGTTTTCTCCAATTAGTGCTCGAACTTTTGGATAAACTGGCCCAAGACATGTTTTGTGCTTTAATGTACAACAATGTTGATTGCCCAATATAATGGCTATAGAATTAATGACTCCATCTGCATTGAGATTGGTTCCTTCTGAACCTTGTTTTCACTATGCCATGTTGTCTGCCCCCTGGGCACGAAGTCTCCTGAGACAATGAAGGCTGATTAGAGATCTCGTCAGGCTGGCCGCCTGGCATCATTTCTATCTGCTTGCATGTCTCCATTATAGACTAAATGAATGAGTAAACCCATGTTTTGTACTCAGTGGTTGTTAATTTCTACCCGGAGGAAAACAGAAAGTGGTAATAGTTGTCTTTGCAAGAGCAGCGGCAACAATGTCACTCAGAAATGTTGGCTTCCACTTGATGATTTTCAGCTTACGTCTGGTTAATATCATTATTAACGGAACTGTGTACCATTGTACTGTGTGTTGGTCAAAATAAGCAATTTGTCCCTTCACACACACACAGGCACGCAGGCACGCAGGCACGCAGGCACGCACAAATATTGTGGAAAGTGGAAAAGTTGTGGAGAGTTTTTGCATTTTATTTCCACAAAAAATACAATAAATGAAAAAAAGTTTTTTTTTTTTTTGTTTGGTTTTTTTTTGTACCCAAGAAACAGGCTGCTGTATAATATGCATTGTAGGCCAAGCCATCTCTTTATCACCGCAAAGCTGCATTAAGACACCCTGAAAGCAAGCTGTATATTCACACATTCATACAGGGATGATTAGATAACAGAACATATTCTTACAACTGCCATGAGAGCCGCAACATAAGGAAGGGCAGGACACTGGATTGAAAGCAAAGAGTAAATCATTAATTTACAAACTAACCAAAGAAGACAGATAACAGACAGAACTGTATCTTGTGTCCAGGGGGGTTGAAAGAGAGTGTGATTGGGTTGACAAGCCAGCCCACAACTTCACAGCTGCCCTCAGTTAGCCATTAGTGCTGTGCCTAGAGCAGAGAAACATAGACCAGGTACACACACACACACACACACACACACACACACACACACACACACACACACACACACACACACACACACACACACACACACAGTAAGTAAGTAAGTGCAGGACACAGAAATGCAAATAACAATAATATGACACACAGCCCTCATTTTAAGCGATATTTACTCATATAACTCTCTGACTCTATGGCAGGGTGTTTACCGCTTTAAGTGGTGGTAAGAATCACTGAAGGCAAATACCGAAGGTTTCATCTGCAAACTGACATTATGTAAACATTTCCTTGCCAGCTGAACATAGCCCACTTAGTATTTTAAACCTCGGAGTGCTGGGCGAACAAACACTCCTTTTCAAAAATCGCATGAGGACGAGAGCAGGATGCAGCGCTGTGCAGAGAGGGAGACGAGGATGTACAAGTGTCTGAAGAGAGATATATGTGAACGAGTCAAGTGCTACAGTCATCACGCCTTCATTCCCCAAATAAAGACTCTCATCCCAGTTGGTAACAGGCTGGGGAGCCAATCAAGGTCCCTTTTGACCTTTGTCATCACCGAGTTGGCATAATGAAGTAGCGTTCAGAAAATTGCATACAAAGTTCATCTTAGTTCAACTGTGATGTGTTTATTTTAGACTTTGCCGCAGTGTTATAAGTGGCATCTCAAGAACTCCTGAACTTAAATTTCGTATCCGTTTTTCCTTCACGCCCGCCTTCCACTTCTCTCCCGAGTGAAAAGGCTTTGGTGGAAAAAAATCTCTGAAAGTTGAATTTCATTTTTGAAATGCAATGCAGCACTCACTGACTTCACATTTGCACAGGTTCAAAGACGTGAAGATCCCAAACGAAGAGCTCAGATATGTAAACAAAGTGTGAGATGAGATTTTTTTTTGTTTAGAGTTCAAGCTGGTTTAACATTTATTATATTCAGTGCTATTTTGCTGTCTATTAAAAAGGTGCAGTATGTAGTGCTGGGGAAGACATTTCAATCAGAAGCAGAAGCTCTTCTCTGACGGATTCTTTTTAATGCCTGAGCAAACTAAATATACAAACTGTCTTCATTTTCATGACTGAATAAATTGAAAAAACAATGATTCACAGTCAAATTTAGCATACATGTAGGATTATTGAGTGCAGTCTTTAGAAATGTGGTTTCATTGCCCTTTGCAGATGCATCCTTTCTAAAAAAAAAAAAAAAAAAAAGAAGTATATAAAATGTCTGCCGTGTGAGGGAATCCTGTTGGAATTATGCAGATGTTTAGGGATACAGTCAATTCCAATCATATTCTATATTCTAATTTAAATCAAAAGAAACCATGGTACATGTCTTTAAGCTAATTTAAAAATGATTTTTCCTAAACAAAAAACACAACAAAAAAGCACTTATAAATACCCATATTTAATGAACAGGAGTTGGATGTGAGGCTGTTAAAAACGGTGATAGTAACAACAGAACAATAGTTGCTGCAATGATTTTCCTGAGACAAAACTTTATTTTCCAGGTCTCAGTTTACTGCATTGCTGACTTATAATCCAAACGTGGATAAGTATGCTGCAGCCCAAATAATGTTTGCATTAGTCATGAACGCTGTCCCTTATTTGTTAGTCTATGGCACAGCTCCAGGCTGTTAGATAAAAGTTCTGGATGGTGCATGTCTAACTTTGGAAGGAAATTGTTTTTATTCATAACTACTGAGTGTACTGCCATGCTTTAAATGATAACATATGCAAATCCGACAAATTTGTTATTCCTTATCTCAAAAAAGCAAGACAGAGGAGAGGGCAGATGTAAATAAATCATAGTCATAAGTCCGTCCAACCCAAGAACTCTATAACTCTTTCTCTTCTTAAATGTTTAATTTCTTTATTCAGTCTGCCCAATGGGTTTTTTTTGTTTGTTTTTCTGTTTTTTAGATCACTCCCTATATGTATCCATTCTCCTACAACCATTACATCTATCCTCCTCATATTCATCCACCAGCCCATCTCCTATATCCCTACATCATTCTGCATCTCTGCATCTTTTGCTTCCTCCCTCCCTCCTCACTGGCATCTGTGTTTCCACCTGGTCTTATTATCATTTCAAAGAGGGACAGTGGGCTCCTGCTCAGAGCAGCCCTTACCTGAAATAACAGGCAGATTTTAAATCAGGCTCCTCGTGAACGGTCAACAAGGGGGCAGGTTGGTTTATATATGCAACAGGAAAGGACACTGACATGTGATCGACTCCTATTACTCAGAAAGAAGAGAGGTGTCGGTCAGGGAAATAGGAACACCGAAATGCAGACTTCTGAGGCAGAGCTGGTGCAGTTCTATGACTTCAGTTTTAAAAAAGCCCATAAAAACCAAGGTACAATAGTCTACAGCAAATAAAAAAGGGTCAAAACTGACCCCAAGGAGCAGGCGAGAAAGATGTGAAGTCTTGCAAAAACTCCTGCAAAAACTGAATCAAGTTAACGTCCTTTAACACAGTTGTTTGTTTGTTTTGTCGGAATAAACCTCATTTTTATCATTTTGTCATGACGGCATACACCACTCAAAATGAGTCTGGGATATGGGTGAATATATACATGTGCTTGGATATGCACTAAAAGTCAAATGAAATATGTGACACTATCTGATATCTCAGATATCAAGTGAAACACTAAAATATCCCAATAGCCCAACAAATTTTGTTGATTCAGTTGTGTATTATGACTTTCAGAGCACTAACATCAAATGGTGGTGGTTTGGTTGGGTTTAGGAAAATACTTTGGGTTAAAATACTATACTCAGCCCTGTGAAAGCACTGAAAATAGTCTTTTAAAAGTCTTGTTGATCCATCCATCTGACACTACTTCAGGAGACTCTTGTCTGTCAGGAACAAAGAGGTACTGACAGACGCTCCTGGACAGTCTCGACCACTTTCATTTTTGCCGTAATAAAGGATATATGTGTTGAGAGAGTGAGGGCAGTGAAGGAGCTTTCTGGCAGAGAAGCACACTGGCACACATCATGCCACGTTGGTGTTCTTTCACACACATAAATATATATTGATGACCCATAGGGAAGACCCTGACAACTTCAGGGACCGCCCGTCTCTTTTGACATCTTCCCATCTTTAGTTTGCGTGACCCCCTTTTTTCCAGTAAATGATGGTGTTGGTCTTGACAGCACGAGTATGTGACTGACATATGTAGTTGGGCCCTGAGGCTAGCATTACGACCTTGTCCGTTGTCACATCCTCGTCGTCCCCTGCAGCAAGCTGTTTGTGTGTATGTGTGTGTATGTGTGCTCCCTTGTATGAAATGCCCCAGTGTCGTTCTGTATACAGCTGGGACTATGAGTCTGCTCGGTTTGCTCCCGAGAAGCTGCACAAAGTGTTCACAGACATTGCCAGCATGCTCTGACAGCAGGCAGAATTATAATAAAAGCCACGGACATTTCTTTTTTGGTCTTCTGTTTTTCCATTTCTGTTTTCGGGTGACTTCACAGACATGTCGAAAGGCTTGTGGGGCAAAAAGAAGAAACTCGGCCGCAGCGACGCAAACGCAGCGGCGTGCACACTGCCGGGCAGGTGTAGGTCGATGAGTAAACAAGATTGCGATCTTTGCATGTCACATCAGAGTGACAGCCTCAAAGGACACGTCGGCGGTGTCCACGCACGTCAACGAGTGACATTTAACTGAGCTGCAGACAGCCAGACCGGGGTGACCCCTGTCCTCGCACGCACACACCTTTTGCAACCAATTACATGCGCACACATACCAGCACATCCACTGTCCTCTTTTCACCGGACACTTCCACTCTTGTTTTGTTGATCCCGGTCTCACCTCCAATGTCGGGATGTATCCTCTCTTTCCTTTCTTTGTATTGCTCTATTTCCATATTTTCTATACATCCCATCATATCTGTCTTTGTGGTATAACTGTGTATGTAGAAGAGGAAGAACCAAAGCCGTGCCAACGTACACGCTTGTTTGTGCTCGACTGTGTAGCGGGACGAAAAACCTATTTCATCTAAAAATACCCGAACATGGAAAATTTCATGCCTGAGCCAGATGGACGAGACACAAGAATTCACGTCCACTCAGTCTAAATCCGGCTGTTACTGTAAGATGAAGAAACTCTGAACATTCACACGTACATTTCTGCGCCCGCACCATTATATGCTTGCTAAATACAGTATATCTGAGATTAATTTCCTAATCATCCGCATGCAAACCCGTAATGATTAGACTAATTATTTTCTATATTTGACCACAAAACAAGGCAAGCCCTCGCCTCACCCCCTCCCTCCTTTTTGTAGTCTTTTCACAGTCAAAACCCCCTGCAGTTGAAATCCCACTAAAGCTCAGTGTATGGAATTTTCAATAGCTGGATTTGTGCACAAAGAGCCCTTCTCTGCCAACAACTTCCCAGTTATTGTTTTGGATCTTTTAAGCCCCTTTTTCCCATGTTTCTGTAGCTGCTTGGTAGAAAATGTGTTTCATTTCTCCAAATAATTGCGGTGATTAAATGAATTTATATTTCCTTTTTGAATGACTTGTTGGGCAGCCAGTATTCATATAGTGGCCACCTGCTCACTTCGGCAGGCAAAGAAAAACCCCGACAGTCTAAAAAGCTTGCTCTCTTAATGCTACTTTTCCTCTGATGTACAATAACCACAAACTATTGCGTTGATAGAACAGAACCACATTTTTCTGCAATTACTGCAAGATTGCGCTTTGACATGTGGAAGATTTGATCTGATGGAGATCCATTGATGGTGTTTTCACTTTACTCACACAAATAAAACAGAAATATTGTCCTGCCTGGACTTCAGTTTTTTACAGATCCGAAACATAGCTCCAAGTAACCCGGTGCAGCTCCCTCACTTAATGAAGACTGTTTCCTTCAAGGTCATATTAATGAACATTTTTATATAGACAAATAACTTTTTAGAATTAATACATCTCCGGAGCTTATCGAAAGGTAGAGAACAAATGATGAGTCTTTGGATTTTGGGGCCGCTGAAGGACATTCGATTGAGACAGTATGTCTTTATTGATATTTTATATCAATTTTATACCCAATTTTTTATTTATTTTATTTTGATTCATCTATTATTTATTGATACGGGGAACATGCCTGTGATTAGGACACATGAGACTGAGATGATGTTAATCCCTCATCTTTTTGTGTAAGAGTCTGACTTCATTGCCTAAACTTTTTCAAGGAAACCATTTCTGAAGTATATCTTGGGGTGCAAAAATCAAACAGGGAAACTTAGGCATATGCTTTAGACCTGTCACCCTCTATAAGAATAACATGAATAACAAATGCATTTTTGGACCCCTCAAAATCCATCCCCACTGACAGCAGTATTTGAAGTAGAAGAAACCAGCGTTCCAAATTAAACGCCGTTGCTTGCGCTCCTCTGGTTGCCGGAAGGCTTGCATTAAATTTGTATTGTATTCAAGTGGAAAAAAAAAAAGATGAAAGGCCACTTTCCTTCACTCAGAGGATGAGAGATATGATGCAATTTGTGCAGTTAGAGAGGATCGACTTTGAAGGCCTCTGGAGACAGACTTTATAAAAACTGACAGCTATTCATCACCCATGTCAAGAATCTTAGGTTGGACAACTTATTTTTGTTTGGAATGTTGCTGAGTGCGGCAAAATACTCTCAGCTACAATCGGATATATATGATGGATCAAAACAGACACTCGCGGCAAATGGTATTACTCCTTCATTTCTTTCATTTCTTTCATATTTTTTCGCCCCCATTTTCTCCGTCTGCCTTCCTATAGCAGCAATGTGGAGAAACTGCGTGGGTCGACAATGAGAGGAGGAGTGTCCTGTCACCAAAATGATAAAATGCAATACAGTGTCATAAACAAAACACCCATTTATCTTCGGATGTACACCAGCAGCATAAAAGACATAAACAACATTAATAGTGAGGTATATCAAAGCAATCATAGAAGGCCACGTTACTGCTGGCAAGCCAAGCACAGCAGAGGAACTGTACTTGCACTGTGTTAATCTATCAAACCCAAATTAGCATTTAAATAAAGTTTTACAGCTAAGGGAGATATTACAGCTGATGTATGTGGCATTTTTATCAGCATACAGCAGGAAAGGGAGAGACACACCTGCTGTTTTACAGTCGCCGCACTGTGCTGTACGCGCGTCGCGTCGCGAGCCCGTGTGAGGTTTTGTTTTTGTAGCTTAAACCGATCTTTGGCCGGGTTAGTTCCACTGAGATCAAGTGCTGCTTTTTTTCTGGTAGCGACAGGAGAAACACATGCAGTCAGAGAGACAGAGCAGCGGCACAAACGTTTCATGGGAGGAGGAGAGAGACGGGAACAACAGCAGCTACAGGATTTCTCCTTTAAAGTTACCTGGATACTCCTTTGATACACTTTTATAGATCCCTACGGGCACAGTAAATGAAAATGGAAAGTGCAGTGTCACTAAAAAATAATCAAAAGTAGTAAAACATAAGTGATAATGAAAAAGGTCTTTGCTGAGCTTTATGGGAAGAGATTAGAGGTAAAACATTTTGACAATCCTCTTCTTATTTTTATATCACATTCATAGAGAGAGAGAATCTTTGTCCATCAAGAGAACAGGGGCTTTTGCCACATATTTAATACATGAATAAGAAGGAGGCAGAGAGTGGAGGCACACTATTCGGCAGAAAACAAGAGAAAGAGCTGCAGAGCACCTATGATCCTTATTTGAAATGGCATGACCACCACCACTGTCTGATAGGATTGATTTTCTCTATCTCATTCTATTTTTCCATCTGCTCCGGTGCTGCCCTCTCAGATATGTACACGCCAGCTCTACGGGTCTATCGCCGACCTCGACAAGTCCTAAATCGGCTTATGCTTTGGGCAATCTGTGCACCGTAGCTCCCAATCCTCTGTCTGTGTCAGACACCACGGTCACTCCCTCTCTTGAATGTACTGGCAGGACTAAAACCTGTGTTGTCAAAGCATTCACAAGGACGCTACGTATTTGCTAAAATAAAAAAGAATAAAAAATGCAAATATACACTTCGAAAGCATTATCAAGGGTCAGTTAACCCAAAATCAAATGTTTTCTCACATAACCATTTCAGTGTTCTTTTCATTTGAAAGGTTACATGAGAGAAAAGATCCCAGGACGTCACACACCAGTGCCTCTGGATGGTGGCTTGGTCCAGGCCATCGTGTTTATTGTTGGGTCTCATTCGTCGAGCACAGATGACCGGGGAACGAGACCCAGCTGTCCACTGTTTTCCTCCAGAGCTGCTCGCCACACCTCCAACAGACTTTGAAGTATCTATTAATTTTCCCTCCAGCTATGAAAAATGAGGGGAAATTCAACTTCATTTGTGATGCTTGCATTAGTGAAAAAAAATGCTCTTTGAAATGCCTGAGATCAGTAGCTGCATTTGCATGAATTATGTAGATAATTATCTGCTTAAAAGCCCAAACAAAATAAACAGGCCTCAATCAAACAAAGTTTTAATTGGTTGCAGGGAGTCGTTTAAAACTTTTCACAAACCAATCAAAATAAAAACGGTCCCAACTAAACCACATGCTTCAGGTGCATTCCCACCATCTTTTTGTAAATGCATATTGACGTACGTTTCCCCTCTTACCAAAGATGGCCGCTTCTAAACTTGAACTGGTCTACTGCAGAGTTTGTTTTTAATGCAAACTGTTAGAGAATTTAATATAGTCGACCACTGACATCCATCATTAGGACAGGGAGCAGATCAGAAACAAGCCAAAAGAGATGAAACACCTGTCGAAAAAAGAAGAATGTGAGATGTAACAAGTACTGTTTATGTAAACAGCTGATTTCTCCACATTACTCTGGAATGTCACACACTGTGAATAATTTAATGGAGACAGGAATCCATAATCCATGGGTGGTCAAAGATATTGAATATAATGTTTATGCATTATACTGTCTGAAAAAATATGAATGGCGTGTTTCATTTGGTCGCCTGGTGCTATAACTTCCGGGAGAGAGTCAGAGAGTGGGGGATCGTGATTAATATTGATTGAATAAAATCTTCATGTGTGACCTCGTCTGGGAACATTTCTGCCTGAAACACACAGAATTTTTTTTTTTTATTTACATGGAGCGATAGTCTCTGGCTTTTCGCCCAAGTCAGTGTGACACCGAAATCAAACAGCGCTGTAAATGACAGGGTGCAAGCTCAGATACAGGGAAGTGGGCCGTGGACCGCGTATAAACCCAAATGTTTCCCTGTGCTATGAGGGGACACCAGAGGAGATCCAGCAGATTTGATTAAAGAGGGAGTTTAAACACACACACTTTGGTGTGAAATACATGCTTCTCACCCCCCAGAACGGAAATGCAGACCAAAAATTAAAGCAGAGCCCATTGCAAAGGTGTTATGCAGTATGGCTGTGCAACCAAGAGAAACATGAAGGCTTTTCAGAGAGACAGAGAGAGAAATGACAACGTTTGGCAGAATTAAATGAATCCAAGAGTGAAAAGGGTCTTTTCATTAAGATGCCTTTTAAATGATGCACGAAATGCGTTTATTCAGTGGTTTTTACATTCGCTTATAAAGTGAATAGTTGATCATGCAGATAAACTGTACCCTCGGTATATGATGAGACAATTTACACGTCAAACACCCCACATCCTAATAACCATGCACTGGTCTCTTTCTGTAGTCTCATATAAGAGGTGCTTCGCTCCCACTGGATGTGATTTTCATCCAGATTCATACTAATTATGATAATTCAGACTGTCTACTTGAAAACAGTCACCAGTGCAGAGGGAGCGTGCTGCAGTTCACCCTGTGGCAGCAGCTGTGTGGGACTCGCTCCTTTGTCACAAAGACAGAGGAGGATGACCGCGGCTGGATCATGGCGTTGTTGCTCCTCTGATTGAGACGTTCTCTCTCAGCAGCTCACTACCAAACAAACAAGCACAGCTACAGCAATCAATGAACCCTCACACTGAGTGAATTAATAGGCTCGCTTGCTTAAAACAGGATTTGGACTCGTTAGATGGCATTGATGAGATCCAGTCTTCCGTAGGTAGGGCTAATCCGTGGTAATATGTTCATCGCTGAGGAGGCAACACATGCGAGGGGTCTTAAAGCGACACGTTATCCTCTTCGCTTCCCCTCGTGCACTCTTTTCCTGCTCGTTTCCTCACACTCCTCCTTCTGTCCTCCTTTCCCGCTCTGACCATTTATTAGGAGCAGATCAGTCCGCTGTGCACTTGTCCATGCTGTGATGAATAATTTATCAATGTATATGATATCAAACCATAGGATGCTACAAGGGAACATCACTTATGCAGTTTTAATTATGCAACACAAACTTCGACTGAGTCAGAGCGCTTAATTATTCTGATTTAAGCCTGTGCTTGAAATGTTACTTTTTCTCTCATCTCTTGAAACAACATATCATTGTAACCTTCGTGCATCCCTTAATGTCCATTACTGAAGACTGAGCCAATGATTGAAATCTTCTGTATGATTTTTCATACTCTTTTTGATTGTCTCCTTTCGCTACAAAGGCAACAAAATTAGCGCATGCTCCTTCAAACGAATGATGTGATTTGACTGGTTTGGATTTAAATCTCCATTAAACAATATATTTTGTTGTATATATGTGTTATAATGAATAATCATGGATTTTATTTATATAGCACCTTTCTCAACAAAGTTACAATGTGCTTAGCAAGAAGAAATGCAACCAGAGAAGGCAGATCAAATAGCAAAAGTAAAGAAGATCAACTAAATACAATGAAAACAATATTGAATGTTTCCAAAGGCTTCGTAAGGGAAAAGGTTTCAAGAAAAAATCTAATCCAGCCGAGAATAGATACAAGCGCAAATGGTTGGGAAGATTGTAGATTATCACGCATACAAAAAGTCACAGAAGCCAAACCGAACCTCAGCTGTTAGGGATCACCAGGAACACGACTCTGTTGGGAGGCCGACGGTCAGTCTGATCAGGTCATCATTTCCCCATCTGTAAGCCAACAGCACATCAGAAGTTGAGCACAGGTCTCCACAAGAGAAAGTTTAGTTTGTGTTTCTGCCTCATGGTGTTTAATCAAGGCATGTATTATGATTTATAAGATAGAGGAAATCTTCCCTAATCCAGACCTTTGAGAAGGAACCAGATGATTACCTCAAGCATTCAGGTCAGCTTGAAGATTAGTGGTCAGACTTCGTGTCTCTTGTGGCTCTGAAGGAGCACAGGATCACAGAAAAGCTTTGAAAGTTTTGAAAACCATTTGCCAGGGAGGTGAATTTGAAAATCCTTAACTTAAAATGCATTCTGTGAATTGTTTCAATGTATAGCTTTTATCCCTGAACTTAATTTGTTTAACCTGTTTTCAGCTCATTTGCGAAGGAGTTAGATGAGGATGTAAAAAAAACCAAACAAACAAAAAAACAGACAAAGAGTGACACAGACGTGGAAGACTGAGGAGGTGGAGAAAGACTGAAAAGGGGGAGGAGGGGGGAGACAAACACACACAGAGAGGGACAGAGACAAACAGAGGGATGTGATTAAATGCCTGAGAGCCAGGAGGGGATATCCATTCCACTTGTCACCAGACAGTCACAGCTCTGGCCAATGAGAGACCAACACATGCTAATTGCCAGTTAGGGAGCCTGTCAGTCATCTGGAAATGCAGCCGGAAACTAATTTGCATAATTTCCCATATCTCCTGCCAGCGGCCTCTTGATAGCGCTCGACGGCCAAAGCAGAGGTTGACTTTTTGTTGTCACATTTGACTCCGTGGGACAGCGATTACTCTCCCCTCCCAATTTCAGTGCTTGAAATATTCTCATCTTCTTGTGGCTCGTTTGCATTTGTGCCCGCATGAGTGAATATGCATGTGCGAGTGTGTGCGTGTGTGAATGTGTGTCCGTGTGTGTCAAAGTGTGCACACCCCACTGACTAGTGGCTGGTAATTGAGAGGAGGGGGCTAATAACAATGCTGTCAGACAGGCCTGAGTGGACTCCATTATTGGCTATACACTGGCTAAATGTCGGGCAAAACACACACACACCCTCATACACACCCCAATCTAGCGTGTTGTTGTTGTAGAAGGTTGTGAGGGAAAGCAGGACGGAAGCAAAGGAAGAAGTGAAGCAACTTGACTCTGAGCATGAAATGTGTTTATGTGTGTGTCTGCGTGCTTGGTTGAGCGAGTCTAGCTGTGTGTGCATTTGCATATGTTTTTGAATTATGAGTCTCCTGTCACTAGAGTGTGTGGCAGATGCCAGCAGATGCAAATGTGCCCTATGCTTTTTTTTATTTTTATTTGACAACTGCAACAAAAGCGTCCGCCCCCATAGTCCCCCGACTGCCTGTCCAATAATGTCACCTCATTCTTCCTGTGTGACTTACAAACTGCACAATCACTGTTACCGACCATAACAAATGTTTATGTAGGCATCCGGCAACGGCTAGCTGCGGTGAGACACACCCTCACGGCGTAAAGTAGAGTGAACCAATTTAAAAGTAAATGCAGGTTGGGGTGAGGCAGAGCCATAACCCAGGCATAAACACATTCACAGCTGGCTGGATGGAGATGTTTGTCTTTTACCGCTTGCCTCCAGTCAAATTAGCTGTGAATACAGCGCACAGAGGAGGGGCGAGAAATATAAATGAGGTGTCCGACCAGTGTCAGTTTATATGTGGTGGTGTGTGTGGTGGTCATCCATTGAGGGGTGGCTGGGGCTCAGGTAGAGCGGATCGTCTAGGAATCAGAAGGCCGCTGGTTCGTGTGCTGCATGTCCTTGAGTAAGATACTGAACCCCAAATTGCTCCTGATGAGCAGCTGGCACCTTGCATGGCAGCCTTCACCATCAGTGCATGAATGTGTGTGTTTAAATGTCACAACTGTTGTAAAGCTGTTTCAGCGGACAGCAGACTGGAAAAGCACCGTAGAAATGTTCATTCACCATTGAGTGCAAGACTGGCTGTTTGACCCATGACTCCGACAAACTGTTCTTGGTAAGAGAAGCATCTCGCGCTGTAGAGTTTGCTTGATAAACAGACTTGTTGAACTCCCGGTGTTCATTCCTCCAGAAGCTCCTGGCCCTGCCATGGCTGGCTTTTCTAGAGCTTGCCGGCTCCAGCGGCTTTCTGCCGGTTGACAGGGTTGCAAGTTAATCCAAAATACCAGTGTCTGTGCCTCTGCTCCAGTGTTTTAGTCCAATTAATTACACAGCAAACCGTATTAATTGTCCAATATTTGCATAACAAATTCTGTGAGGGGCACTGATGCCACACAGACAAGCCAAAAGGTCAAGATCACTGCTAGCTGAACAAATTAGCTGAAGTGAGGCCTAGCAGACAGGTTGTGTTTCACTGTCACTATTTATGCCTAATCATATTAACTAAGTCTTAATACAATTTAAACAAGCCATTCTTATAAAATATCACAGTTGTCATTAGAGGGGAGATTAACTACAGACACCAAAAATGATTTTCTGTACAAACTTGTATGCTTAAGTTCTCAAACCTAACTAGCTTAAACAGGGGGTGAGGCTCTCCCATGTCTCATATGCCAGTGCTTACATAAGTGCTGGGCAAGTCACCAGATTTTGAATGTCATTTTTTTTCCAACTTCAAAACTCTTGTGGTTGCTTGAAACACTGCTTGTTGTTTAACAACATGGCTCGTCTGACATGGTGAAAAGAAAATGAGGGTGTAGGGTAGGGTACTTCATTTTTTTTTTTTTCATTTTTTAAACTGTATATTACACATGATAGTTAAACTGTTCTTGAATATGTATCTTTCCTGACACAGTCTCCAAAACTCAGCCTCTTGCGTCCTGATGTGGTTCTCCATCTATTGGCCTCTTTGTGTTTGCTAGCTCGACTGGATGTGTGTTTATCCAGAATTCTGACTTGTCTCCATTACCATCGTGATCAACATCGTCATAAACCTAATAAATCATTTGCACTGGGCTTTTGGCAGCCGCGGAAAACGGCATCAGCTGAAGAGACAGAGAGGCAGCTTGAACTCACAGGCCTTCATCACCGAAAATATATAGATATGTAAAATACGGAGACAGAAAAACGACCACACCAGAGGCTCCTGTTTGCTCTGGAGCCATTACAAGGTAACAACTGATGTAATATACGAGTGACAGCACGCCGGTCATAAATGTCCCGGGGGATATCACATCTCAGAGTAAGAGAGTCGGGACGTTGTCTCATAGATCACAGTCAGAGGCAATCTCACGCTCAGCACTGAAATAATAGCTTTCTCGGAAACGACTCATTTTTCTCCCCTTCCCCAGTAACTCAGCCTTTCTATTTTTTGCGTCAGTCAAACTTGTTTGAGAGTTTTAGCAGTGCAGTGTGTGTGTTTGCTTGTGTGTGTTAGATCATGTCTGCAGGGGTGCTGTGTTGAACATGACCCACCACTGAAGTGGAAAATGAGTCACCGTGTACAAACATGCCGCCCGCTACACAGAGTCATCGACGTCCCTGCAACTTGCATGACTGAGTCTTTTATGCATTGCCTTCCCGCGCCCCCTTATTTAGACAAACACAACACAGAGAGACAGAAATACAATTCTCTCCTCCACACTTTTTCCCCATCCCGCCCTCTTCTTCCTTCGATTTCCTTCCTTGCACCCTTTCCTTAAACTGTCTTCCCTCCATCCAATTTTGATAATAATGGAATATTTTGTCAATGTTTTAAAGCTTGCACCGCTCCATATTCCGAAAAATACCCATATCTTGAAATATAACAAATCAGTCAAAAGGCACATTTGAATTTGAACATTTATTTAAAAAAACAAAACAAAACAAAACAAAACAAAAAAAACAACAACAGGATAATGTCCAGATTTCTCTGCAAGAAAGATATCGTGACTTTTTTTTAGTTTTGACTTTGGGGCCAGCTCCTGTCACATTCGATCCTACGCCTCCCATATGCAACATAATAGTATCTCTTTGTTTGTTTGGGCGTACCTTTTTTGCGCCCCTCAAACTTCCAGCTCTCCATTGGAAACATGGGTCCCACATCGCAAGGAACCAATCAAAATAGCAAGAATCATTACGGCATCGTTCCAACATTCTTGTCGTCAGCTGTACAGCGGGGATGCACAAATGTGCAGACTAAAAGCAAATACATCTATGTCATGTAACCTTTCACAAATAAAGCCTCTATAAAATGAAGCAGCACCCTTCATAGAACAGGCTAATGACTGGACTCTATTTGGAGACCAGCAACAAATGAACTAATGAAAAATCAAACATTACCACAGACACATGCCTGAGGTGAGCCAAATTAAAATGCTCACCATGGAAATCAGTGTAATTGATGTTACAAAAGTCTGTATTCATCATTTCTTCTCCCTTCCTTTTACATTGATTGGAGGCTGTTTTACAGTGACTGATGAAACTCAAATTCGACTTTTACTAACCTCCTCTGATCATTAGTTGTGCTATAAACTAACCTTTAACAATAAAACAATGTGTTTTATATTGTGGCATTCAAGAAAATGTAGAATGCTTTTAATCATTCCTTGTAAATACAACACTTATAGCCAAACACGTAAAAGAGACTAGACAAGTGAGGGTTTCTTTTGTTTTAAATACAATGTAACATTGACGTGTTAATGTCTCTGTGGCGATATCAAATGTCTTCCACGGAAGATTTTTGTATGGAGCATTTTCCTCCAACACAACACAGTGTTGCTCGTGGTCAGTAAGTCAGCATCATGTAGGCTCGCTGTGGGAGGGAACTGCGTACATCTGATAGACTTTGATACAAATTTAGCTAAATCCTGATTAGTGCATGTGAAATTTGTTTATGTGACATCACCCTTTTTCAAGGTGAGCCCCGACCTATTCAAACCAACAAGAAAAGCTAAGACCACAACACCAACCCAAGTCTGTCCCTCGAAATAACCAAAGCTGCTCTAAATTTGACAGAAAACATCACATTGCTCATATAGAACCACGCTGCTCACAGCAAAAATGGGATTAAGAAAATGGGATTAATAGGATGTCAGGCACTTTTAAATTTGTATTTTTATTTCATTACTCGGTGGTTATTTTTTTCAGATTCAGACAGCTTCCTTCAGAGAAATTATAGAGATAACTGTGTATTTGTCATTAGTAAACTGATCATGATGTGTTCCATTTCCCATTAATAGGACATTCTATATAAACTTAAAAGGCGATGTTTAATTAGAGGGCTATATAGTGACTTTATGTTTTTTTCAGTGTTCCTTAATTAACATCATGAGCTGCTATATAACCTTAGTCTTATCCTCATCCAGTCCATTTTTCCTCCTGCCCTCCCTTGCTCCAACCCCTCCGACATCCCTGCTCTGTGCATCTGTTTTACTCCCTTTTTCCCTTCCCCTCACTGTGCATCCACAGTAATTACCCTCCACTCTATCCTTCACCATTCCTCATATCATCCCGATCCTGTTGTTCCCTCCTCCCCAAGTCTTTCTAATGGTATTTATGAGTGCGCCTCAGTTCTTGTCTTATCCATATTTCAACAGCGCCAACTTGTCCAAGTTATTAGGAGGCCATTACAGCCTCCTCCTTGAGCAGTTCAACCCTCAGCCTCAGCCTCAAACCCCTTCATCTCTCGATTCTTATCATTTTCTGTCTGTGGATTACTCTTGCTCTGCTTCTCTCTCAATTTTATAGCTCTCGCTTTATATTCACGGCCTCTTGCTCTTTTTTTTCCCCTTTGCACTTTAAAGATGAAAAGAGCTGAAGACTTGAAATATCAGTTGATCCAACCTCATTGCAGGCAATATTAGCGCATAAATACTTTATTACATATACATGTGGCACCAACAGACTGTTAGCTTGTTTGTGTCTGCACAGTTTCACACACAAACATTGTGTTAAAACTTTGAATGTTGTATTTCCACCCACTGAAACAAAAAAAACAAAAATAACATTTGCGCAGTGTAAATAATTAATGAATTGTTTATAGCACATTATAGAGATGTTGTAAGCAGATATGAGGCTATAAGTATTTAAGAATTAATGAATCTACTTGTCAACAACTACAACGCCACCTGTATAACATCTGTATCTGCTACATGAATAGTAGATGAATGTATTACTACAATCTAATACGAGATTATAGACAATGGTATGTTTTATATGAATACAAAACTGATGTGTTTGTTAATTATCTTCATAAATATATAGAATTTGAATGTCATTTTATCTGTAAGTAGACAACGACACCATCAACTGATGGACACGGCATGCAGCTGAGAGTTCTGGGTGAACACCAGTAAGTGACCCTCGTATAAAAATACCATTCTTTTACTATTTCTGAGGTCAAGAATGAATAGTATGTATGTTTTAATAAGTAGTCTTATTGTTAATGAACTCACTGATACTGTGACATCTTACATTAGTTTTTTGTGAGGATATGTGTGTGCAGACCAAGACCTTCTGCACATGCAACAATAAACCCTGGTTTACACCTAAAGCTAAGAGGAGCTATACTGAGAAGCTAAGAAACAACTCCACAGCCTACAACACTGTGTCAGTTTGGGGAGACATTACCAACGACTACATCCTGTGGAACCTCGACTGGCAGATGAGCTTCTACACCAGGTGTGAAGGGAGCTCTTTCACACCCATCACCCAGGCCAGTGGATGATGCAGTTAACATGGGACTTCACTACAGGTAGCATCACCTCAACTCCCCAGGGACCTACGCAAGGATCCTGATTGTGGACTTCAGGATGGCGTGTAACACCATCATCCCCGAGATCCTCCACCAGAGGCTCACCTAGCTCACTGTGCCACCCTCCACCTGTCAGTGGATCACAGGCATTCAGATCCAGCACTGATGCATGCACCCAGGAATGTGTCCTCTCTCCACTGCTCTTCTCCCTCTACACAAATGATTGCACCTCATAGAACCCTTCTGTGAAACTCTTGAAGTTTGGTCACGACACCACAGTCATTGGTCTCATCCGGGACGCTAGCGGAAGGCGGAGCAGCCGGCCTGTCTGGTGTGGTCAGAACCATCTGGAGCTGAACCCACTCAATTCTGCACTCCTTACAGTTGCAAAATCTGGAACATATTAGTCTACATTTTTCAATTATTTATTTTCTTTTCAGATTAAATGTCTAAAAACTATTCCCTGTGCAAAGAGCAAACTTAACTGGAGTCAGACTCCTTGTTTGTGAACTTATACTTGAAGCTGATTCTGATTCTGATGTGTTTTGAAAACATATACCAGCCTGCAAATGATTTGTAAGTGTGTGTGAACAGTTACTAAATGTTTCATAACCCACTATAAGAATTTGTAAATAAATCATCCAATGTACTGCAAGGAGTTCTGAACTGGTTATGGAACGGTCTCAGTGTGATACTGATGCCTCTGTGACCTACATAAGAAAAAAAAAATTCAGACCATTAGCGAGACAGTTTCAGTAAATTTATTATAATTACCTATTATACTGTCACCAGGTTGAACTTATTTATTGAGATTGGATATAGTGGTGCTCATACCGGCGTCATCCACAGGGGCCACCAGAATCAGCAAAACATGAGAGCTCCTCATGGCAGCTTTAAATGTGATAACAGCTTCCATTGTTAGTGATTCATACACAAGTTGTGGTTGCTTAGAACAGTTACATTGAGAGAAACACATTCATGAACACTTTGAAATGTGGTTGGAGGTGGATCCAAGGACATTTTTAGTGTTATAAACCACAATGGTAAATAGAAGTTAAAGGAGAAATGTGTGGGTGCGAAGAATCAGCAGTGTTGATGTCTTGTCATCTCAAACGTTATAGCCTGGGTCATATTCCCTGTTGTAAAAGTGACCTCAGTTTGGTCTTGGAGGTTGTTCTAAGTTCCACTTTGTGGTGACTCATGGTCACTCTGTTGTCCCGGGTCCCAGTCCAGACAACCCATAGGGCCACTGCTCCATGAACAGTGGCTATCTACAACTGAGCATACCTAACAGAGAGCAGCAGTTGTCATTGTTGGCCATATTCTACAAATGATACCTTTAAGCCTGAAAGTCTTGCAAAGTCTGTGAACGTTGGCTGTTGGTCATCTGAGTCATTGGTTGTGTGCTAGCTGTATGACCATTCTGATTGGCGGTGTGCTAGCGAATCAGCGCCGTGTGTGGGAGGGGCGGAAAAAATGTGTGCTGCTGAACTCTATGGTGTGCACTTTGTTTTTCTGTGCACTCCGTTCCGTCATTTCCTGTTTTCATATTTTGGATTTTTTTGGACCCAGTGTTAACGAGACTTATTGCATCTCATGCAAGCGCAGAACGTACACGGTGCTGTGGAGTTGGCAGTGGCCGGGGCAGTATGTTTCAGTGCAACTTTTATGCCGAATGTGTCAGAGAGGGAACAGAGTGGTCGGATAAAGGCAATTGGCCGTTGGTTTGAGTCTGGGCAGTGTGTAGGGGCCTTTAAAGTAAAGCCTTACCCACAACAATTTATACAAAGCACTTTACCTCTCCACAGGCAACGTCTTTATGACGAAGGAGTGTTGAACAGCCGACATCACCAGGATGCATCATAATGGATTACACTCCTTTACACACACACACACACACACACACACACACACACACACACACACACACACACACACACACAAACTGTCACACACTGTAACTAATAATAGCTGCCCATGTCTCTCCTGATGAGGGGTGGGCCACCGTTCCTGCTGTGCTCCTGATAATAATAAGCCACATCTATCATCAATAATGTTTTCCTCAACAGAGCTGTAGAACTTTATTTAAATGCTAATGTCCGTTTGACATATTGTGGACGTACACAGGTGCAATATATTTTCTACTGTTTGATCTGGCTCACAGCAGGGATGTTTCAATCAGAAAAGAGTCACTCTACAGCAGCGGCTCTGATGTCTGAGTATTCATTTAAATCAAATGACTAAATCTATGGTGTGTGATGATGATTTACTGCTTGTAGGAGCATTTCATTCAACAAATTCCACCTTTGAGAAGGTCAGACTCGCATACAAAATTGAAAGAGTTCAGTGTCTCAGATACTTGTGTTAAAGTCTATTTTTCTGCATTAATGCACCTGCTCGCTTCTGTTGACAATTCTCAAAAGCCAGAAATTTGAGGCGGTCTGCTTGACTGATGATTCTGTATGACGAATAAAAAAAAAAATCAGGATATGATGAATATGATGAAAGTGTTGAGCCTGTCTGTCCTGGTTTGAACAGTTGATGCAGACATGCATGTGTAGTACAGGCATCCTAATGATCTTTCTAAGTGTGGGTGAAGCAACTGTGGGTGAAGCAACTTCTGAATATAAATCCAGCATCAAATACTGATGATGAATAAAGAGTGTTTGATCTCTTCTCAAGGTTGAAGTATTCACTTCTAAGGCAGATTAGGAGTCTAGAAGGGTCAATAAAGCTCACCTCAACTACTTCAAATATTATGAAATTGTGATGAAATTATTTTCTCTCTATTTGCCTGAATTTGGACCATCTCACTTAAGCCTGCGCTTAGCAGGAGATTTCCCACCAAAGGCCCCCAGCTGCCAAGGTGTGGCAGGGCAGAGGTGGGGGGAATGAAAGTGGGTAGCAGGTTCAGTACCATTCCTCCATTAGTACTTTCATCTGATGTGGTTATCATGTTGCTTCTGTATAATTGCATCTAATTTACAGTTTTATTTGAATTACCTTCCAAGTTAAGTTTACTGGATCAGATATCTCTAGTCTCGTAATACACTGTAAGACCATGAGAGGGTTTTCTTATTTTTCTAATTGTTGATTTTTACCATTTGGTAAGACTCTTCTGTCCAAGGTTTATTCCATCTTTTTTCTCCCTGTTAAAAGTTGTTTTGTGTTGTTTTTTCTCAAAATAGCAAGTTTTACCTCACTCACAACCGGGGTTAAAGGACAGAGGGTGTCATTTATTGTATATTATAAAGCCCGCTGAGACAATGTTATTGTGATTTTGGGTCAACAGCATATGTCTCCAAACTGATTTGATTTGATTTGACCCTTGCACATCACACCGAAGACCTAAGTTCAGTTGCCAGCATTCACTGCTGCTCTGGGTGACCCATCTAATATTAGGCAACTGTCCTCACAAAAACAGATATGCTGTAATTCAAGACCATAGGGAAGAAAGAAAAATGAGACAGGGAGTTGGGGTTGATGGATAAGTCATCAAAATGTCGGACTTTACAAAGGTTTGTTTCCCATTTCCAATAGATGCCAGTGTTGCTGTCTTTAAGCTATGACCATCATCATTTCAAAGGACCATGTTTTTGGTTTTGGCACATGCTGATACAGTGGATGTTAGCTCCTCCAAAATATGCGACATTTTTGTTTTTTGACAATCATTTTCTTTTCCGGCTATTTTGCTGAAACACATACTGCCCATGAGAGAAACATCTGATATGAAGACGCCGACCACATTTTTAGTTGCAAATGATGTATTTTGTCATTCTCCTACCGTTCCTGAAAAATGTATGTTAATGATGAGATGATCCTTAAAAATCCAATATTATATTCAAAGCAGTCACTGAGCCATTTGGACTACAGGCATGGTTTTGAAAGGTTACAGAAGCTCTGTAAGTGCTTCTGGCACTGATCTATAAAAGTTTGAACACACTGAAATATTTGTAGCATACATCAATATTTGTCAGTGAGAAGCCTTATGAGATAATGACCCTGTTGCTGGTATGTGCTGGGAGGGCAGCTGTGGCATTGACCCCAATCTGAGTGAATCTCCAGTTGCTAACTCACCTTCATATTGTATAGTAGCTGCAAAAATACCACAAAATGTGACAAACAAAAAATTAATACACAGCCGCCCTCTTGGTGACAGTGAGCTAGCTATGTGCCTTTAAGAAAAACAGTAACCATAAACCTGAAGCCATTCTTGCTCCACCCACACTGCAGTATAAATACAGTCCCCTCCATCTATGTCATTAATGCAGAAAAGATGCAAATAAGATATTTTGTTAATTTGATGCATGAGCTGCCGAAGCGACACACAGAGCGGAAAAATTACCCAGACTAATATGTTGCCGACATGAAAAAAAAAGGCATTACATTATTTTTCTTTTTAAAGTCACACTTAAACATCGAACGCAACATCCTTTGACAAAGGCAGGGACTGGAGGCATGATGTAAAGAGCATCCTTAGACTGAAACGTATAAAAGATACATTAAAGCTGCAGTGGCTCTCTTTATAGTGGGAGTGCAGGCGGTGTTGTTTTGGTTCAGTTGACACCTATCACATATTTATTACTTTTTTTTTTTTTGAAGTCGGCAGAACTCTCGCTGCTCCGGATGAGCCCCCTCTGTAGTCGTCTTCAAAGAAAGAGACCTGTGATGTCCAATCCTCTGTCTTACACCATATTTATTCAATTTCCTCTCTCCCGCTCACACGCAGGAGCCAGGATACGCTTTGTTTTTCAGCTGTCAAAAGAAAGATGGCGGAGGAAGAGGTGTAAATAAACGGCTCATAGCTTTCATTTCCTCAGTTTCATCACTCTTTTCCTCCATCTCTGACTGACTCTTCCCATATGGAGGACGGTATGGCATCATTATCCGAGGGGAGGCAGCCATCCAGTCAGAGAAATCAACAATTAGGACCCAATAAAGTGGAAAAGCATATTTCTGTATGCTAATGAGTTTCCCAGCAGCCACAGTAGAGGCTGATTAGGCTGCATCTCCCCCCCCCCCAAAAATATTACTATTATTACTTATTCCATTTCTCCATTTATTCATTCCTTCACAGCACTTTATCAGGGCCACAACACAGAGCCGGGCGCCTTTTCGTAGGCTTTGAGACAAAAAAAAAAAAAAAAACGACACATGAGGAAAGAAAGCTAATTTGATTCTTGAGTAGATTTAATGGAAGAAACAGTGAAGCGTGAGAACATCTATAATGTACCCCTAGCGACTGCTCTCCATACATCCTCCCCAGCTGTCACACGCAGTCAGCAGAGAGCGGTGACGAGAAGATACTTTTCAAGCTGGAAAAAAAAAAAAAAAAAAAAAAAGCGGCGAAGGCAGGCGCTAAAGTTGTGCAGAGAAACCCGACCTCTGGCAGCTTCCAACGCACGTGTCATGATCAAACACATGTATCCGGAGAGCAGGCTCACAATTAGCATCCCCTCATCCACACAGCCTTTCTCTACCCGCTACCTGCTTTCCTGCTTGTCAAAAGCAATTTAAAGACGATGTCAATTAATGTCCTTTAATTAGCATCTGAAGACACTTTCCAAAAATGAGATACATCAAGGCCATCTGTTTCATGAATAACTTTGATGTTTTCTGAGTGTGTTTTTCGGCTATTTTAAAAGCCTGCCGAGCTGTGATTATCTTCATTCGATTTTGTGTATCTGTGTTGTCTGCGCGTCCCACCAGAATAAAATGACATTAGAAGCCGATTAATACAGCTCCCCGGTGCCAGCCGACATCCAAGAATAATCTCACATTTTGTCATAATGATGTGATTTGCATTGCAAAGCATCTGTCAGAGGCCTCCGCTGAATCTGCCAGGGACCTCGTCACCTCCACCGTAAGCAAAATCTACTGAGTTCCTGACTAACAAATAACTTATAACAAGTACTGAGGAATCCAGGTCTGCCTCTCGCTATTTTAAGCAAAAGCGGAGCATATCTCTTTTTCGAGTTTTTCAGTCCTTGTCATACATATATTTAAGTAATATTTTGAATATTTATCTCACCAGCCTCGCATCTCTTGCAGGAAAAAGTGCAAGGTAAGCGCGAGAAATGGAACTTTTGTGATTATTTCTAATTAGTCAAGCTGCATTTCCGCTTGCGCTCTGCAGAACTGTGTGTTGTGAAAATGCTGTTTCACGGAGAGCTCATTCATCTGGAGGCTCATTACGCTACAGTAATTACACAATAGAGAGCGCTTTGCTTTGTGTCTGAAGGGATATTGCTTACTATTCATAAAACCACACCTTCGGCGAGATAGCGCGGGACAAGCTGAGAGACAAAAAAACCAATAAAGAGCCTGTGGAAACAGATCCGATCTGATACGGGAGGAAGAGGGAGCGACTAAATTGGGAGGCTCTTGTTCTTCTGTTATTGCAGTGCGGGTATCTCATCTCTGGGAGTAAGGAGTGCCTTTGAATCTCTTTGAAGACAATGGATCAGAGGTGGCGAGATTGGAAGGTAGAGGAGTGTGGCGGGGCTACCCTTCCTCACCTGTACGGATACAGATGCTGTCTGGGATGAGGGGAGGAGGGAATGATAACGAGAACGAGAGGGAGGTGAGCAAAGACGAAAAGAGGGGAAAAAAGTGAGAAGACTGGGGCGAGCATGAGATGCTCGGCGTGCATGGCGCTGCTGTGTCTGCATTATTTAAAAGCTCTCATTAACCTGAGCCCAGAACACACTAAATCAATAGTCAACGCAGAGACACAAAAGCATTTCAGGGTGCACCACCGCTCCCTGCGCAGACCTCAGGATCACGGTGAGATATCAGTGCAAAGGGGGGTTAAATTAATTCAGGAGCGATGAAAAAAATGTAAAAAAAGAACAGCTGTGCATAGGTCAAGGATTACCTGTCTTGCATCGATTTGGCCTGAAACCAGACGTGTTAGATAGAGCATTGATCAGGGTCTGGGTGTGATACGGCACGTCCCCCGATCATTGATGGCCCACAGGGAGCTTTGTTTGCGCTCAGAAAGTCACCTTAGAGAAGAACTCTGCTCTGAGGCTGGATGGGAAATGCAGTTTTAGTTCAGAATTGAAGGATTTAGTGGCATCTAGTGTTCAGGTTGCATATTGCAGCCAGCTGAATACCCCTCACCCCACCATCTCCTATGGTGGCTGATAAAAACAACAACAGATCTTAGTTTAGGTGATTAGTGATACAAAAACATTGTATTCAGTTTATGCCAAGGATTCCCCTGAATCCTACACACTTTACATTTAAACCGAGAATGCAAGCAAGCAAGCAAGACAGAAAGAAAGGTTTAAAAAAAAAAATCGAAATGTAAGAAGAAAAGGACAGGGTGGTCTTACGGGCAGAAGGACACGTTGAAGCCAACAGCACGGAGTGTCAGCTCAAATGGACCGTGAGGGGGCAACTTCTGGCTCCTGGAGGATTTTCTTCAGGTCATCAAGCATCACATCATGGAGACTCATGTAGCTATGGCCACAGAAACCACAGACCCACCCAGATACACAGATGCAGTCCAAGCCCCGCTCTGTTCTTTCCTCACACATGACTCACTCTGAACCCAACGTCTTAGTCTTCATCTGGTCTCCTCCCACCCTCTCTTTCTCTTCGTTGCCTAGTTCGCCTAGAAAACCCCTCAACAAACCGAAGCATTCCCATCACCATGGCTGCGATGGCCGCCTTCATTAACGGTCACACAAAAGAGCTTATCATTAATGGAAAACCATGCAGAAGCCTGTTTTTACTCACATCCAATCTTCATCACATTGTTTAAAAATCTGAATATCTCTTCCATGATATACTCTCTGTGGTGCCATCTGCTTGAATCTGGCTATTTGCAACGCTCTTCACCAGCTCTGATGTTGCACTGTGTTTCAGCAGAGATGCCCAGATATCACAGATTTAAATTTTCTTTTTTTTTAATTAAAACTGAAACTCCCAACAACTCTGTTAGTAAAGTCCCTGAAACAAATGCATTGGATTGACTGATGCAACAGTGAAATGTACACAAAGTCAGAGAGGATTTTAGGGAGTTTCAGCTGAGGTGAAGTCTGAACAAATGAGTCTTGAGACTTTTGCGTAAGATGGCGAGTGATTCCGCTGTCCTGACATTGGTCGGACTTTGTTCCATCACTGAGGTGCTAAAACAGTGAAGAGTTGTGACTTTGCTGAGGGGGCGTTGTTTGCTCTAAGTGATGGCAGTACCAGCCGGCCAGCTGATATAGTACAGTGAAGTTGTCGTGCTGGGGCGTGTGGTCTGACCAGTGTTTGGAGGTACACGGGTGCAGTCCTTGACGGCCTTGAGGGCCAACATCATCGTGTTGAATTGGTTGTGGGCTGCAACAGGAAGCCAGTGGAAGTTACTGCAGAGGTGGGTCACGTGGGAGAATTTGGGTAGATTGAAAACATCCTTCAGTGGACAAAACATGGTAACTATTTCCCTATGAAAGTATCATGAATATCTGTATACTGGTACCCCACTACATCTATGGTGCCCTTTTTTATTTTTTCACCTCTGCCCCTAACATCTTGAGTCCGCCACTGTCTCCAACTGTGTTTATGGCAAGAAAATAAGTATTTTAATGCAAAACACGATCTTTGCACTTGTGTCCAAACCTAACTAAACCACAAGCACAGCATTGTCACAATATACATTTGAAAACTGAATCTAACTGTAGCCTAAAGAAATGTAAAGTTCACCATATCCACGCTTTGCAGGATTGTACAATGCCAACATTTATTCTGCCGCTTGAGCTGGAGGAGAAGAAGAAGAAGGCAAATAACAGCACCAAGAATATTTAATGCAACGCATAATGAGTGATGATTATGTGTAAAAGCATCATCAGTGCTCAAAAGGCTTTGGAAATGTCCGATGGTGATGTTAGGTCTCACTGAGGCATCATGAACTACAGGCATAATATGGTTGATCCACAGATGTTCCCTCAGTATTACTCAGGTTAGATATATTTGCAGCTCTGAGGCCTGAAGCACAGAATACATCCTCTTCACTTGCTGCCAAAGTTTAATACTTTTTTTTCCCCCAAAACCTAACTGGGATGAGTTAAAGTTAGTGATTTCAAGGTCTCAGCAGAGACACCTCATTCAGGTTCACGTCCTCAGACTGTTTGTGTTGTTGTATACAGCAACACTTTTAATGATGTGCACAGCATATTAAGAAGATTCCCAAAAAAGAACCTGATTGTGTCTCATGTGACAGGGTTAGAAGTGCATTTATTTCAGCACACGTTCCCGCTTAACAGGCTTGACAAACTCAAATGCTCTCGAGGGTGCAGGTTAAACCTCCCTTGAAAAACGCTGTCAGCTTAATGGCCCCTGCCATACGCTGATAACTGCCAAGGTGTCTCCTGCTCTTTGGAAGTAGGTGGATAAAGGTGCTAAAGCCTTTGTGTAAAGGCGCTGTGAAACATAGCCCAGTGTCTTTTTATTTCTCTCTTTGAAGTGAATTGACATTCAGCTCAGGATTTTGTTTGAAAACCTCCCCCCCTGTTCCCCAGCTACTCTGTTTTCCTTCTCTAAACTTCAGCGCATTATATAAAGTTGGAGCGGGGCTCTTGTCCTTGAGTATAACTTACAGGTTGTTTGTGTTTTGTTCGAGTTCCCTCACAAGTCAGTCGAGGGCGTCAGTCATAGAGCATAGAGGCAGATGGAGGAGGACACGCTGGCAGGTTGAATGGTGGGAGCCGGGGAGTCTGTCAAACTCCATCTCGGCTATGAAAATGGGAGTGGATGGGCTCGACTCTCGGTACAACCGCAGGATGTAGACGAAGAGAGTGCAGGGAAGAGGTGGAGGTGTGACGGGAATGGCAGAGCGCCATGTCGCTGCTGATGACAGTCAATTTGTCTGTGAGTCGAGGGGCTTTGAGAGGTGCACTCCGTAGCAGGCAGCTGTGCTGATGGTATTAATGAGGGGGGTACTTACCTGGTTTCCATGGACACACTGTACAACATGCATATCCGGCCGATTATGTACGGAGCAACAGAAAGCCCTTCACCATCTGCAGACTGTTCTCAACCGAAAATTGAGAGCATTTGTGGTTTGCTTTAAACACCTTAACCCTCTGAACCCAGAGCAGCTTCCTGGTGGATTTTTTAAAAATTTTTTATTTTTACTCCCTGCTGGCTCTTTTTAATGGCAATATACACGTCCTGCACCACTTAGGAAACAGCATAATCATGGTCAAAGCAGATCATTCAAAGATGTCTCGTGCAAACAGCTTTAATTCCATAAATTATAAAAGGAAAACAATGCAAGTTGAATTTATTTGATTGTTTATTTAAAAAGTAAAAAAGTAATAAAAAGAAATAAAAAGTAATCCATGTTCACACATGTGTTGCAAATATTGGAAAAAAAAGAAATCCACATGTTACATTTATCAAAGTATATGTTCGTTTTCTCTTTGTGCAAACAGCCTACAGTTCACTTCCAAGATTCAGTGATTTTTTTTGTCATGTGACTTTTGGTCCCATCCTCATCACATAAAGATAGTTTTGGAGAAATTTTGAAGGACACAAGTTTAATGTGTGAGAACATTTTTATAGTATGTAATCAGTTCCAAATGTTCAGTATCATTTTGATGGAGGTTGAAAAGAATCCTGCACTTATTTTTTGGGGCCTTTCATGGCTTTACTTGACAGGAAATGGGATGAGAGAAATAGGCAAAAGGCCAGAGGTCGACTTTGAACCATGAGCCACTGCAGCAAGGACACAGCTTCTGTACCAAGGACACATTTAATACCAACTGAGCTACCCTAAAAATTTGAAGAATATAAGTGATCAAACATAACGATTTTGCAGTAATTGCGTAATAAACTATGTGATTGCAATGTTCAGGTGACTCTTTTTTATTGTATTAAATATAATAATGAGTGCAAAATAAGATTCAAGATTCAAGATTCAAGATTCAAGAAGACTTTATTTGTCCCGAGGGAAATTGTCTTGCAACAGTAGTAAAACAAAGTGAGAAAGGAATACAAAAGTAATAAATAATGGTAAAGTAATAAATAAACTAGTTACTAAGTACACAGAATGCAATCCAACCGCGAGCAGCATAAAACTGAAAAGAAAGTACACAATAAGATTGAATAAAGTGACAAGTGGTATAAAGTGCAAAAAATAGTAAATTTAGCAGCAGCATGAAATAGCAGCAATTTACTAAGTCCAGTGCAGGAGATTAGAATAAGACCAAATCCTGTAATGTGCAGCGTTTAAATATTTTGGGGGTAAATTAGAGTGCACTGTTCCTGACCTTCTTGGTGAATTGTGCAATATCCAGAAAAAAACTAAAAAGATTTTTTTTTCCTGATTACAATACCACTGATACCATATGTCCATATGACTTTTTTCTTTTCAAGAGAAGAGTCTGGACGTGGTGGGAAGGGCCTTTGGTTGTTACCAGTTCCCCTCAGGGCTGAACTCCTCGGGGAAAGCTCTGTTTGATGTGGCCGTTCTTTCTTCTTTTGAGTGCATCCTTTGATACATATGAGGTCACCATGGCTGCCACTCTTCACCTGACAGGGAGGACTTTCACCACCGCTTTGTGTATATACTGCAAAATGACAACACGCATTGTTCTCCTGTATCTGGCTGGTAGAACATATATTCCATTCACATTAATTCAGATGTTTGAAGATAGTCTAAATGTTATTGTAACACTGCAAATACTAAATCTACTAACATTACAAATATTAGATTTACTACTTTTGCTACCCACCCTTAATACCTTTTACTCCTGTCAGCAGAGCCCATCTCTGGCAGGCCTCCAGATTGCAATTGTGCAGCAAGATGATAGCAGGAGAACCAAGTATCAAATCATCCCAATGTATACAGCTACACTGGTTGTTTGTTTGAGAAATGTTTGTATCACTTTGCTGATTATGTTTTGGGGCTCAGCTGGATCTGGTTCGTACTTAAATCTTTGATCGGGTCGTTTAACCCTTTATGAGCTGACAACATCCTTAGATATCCTAGCAGGGCACTTCTGGCCTTGGCTCAGTTGAGGATCAAGACCTAAAGCGACTCGGCCTTTGCCATCTGTGCTCCAGAATGTGAGATGCTGTGTGAAAATAATGGTATACACACATATAGAATAGATATTAATTAATCCCCTCCTTGCCCCTGCAGGCGGTCTTGTTCTTCCTCCCTCATCCAAGCTCCTCCTCCAACCTGGGAGCTTGAGGGTTCTGCCCGGTATCTTTCAGCTGTTTTCAGGACTGCAGTCTTCTGGACAGAAAGCTTGGATGTTGTTCCTGATGTTGACTATAACCATGTCCAGTTGGTTAGCAATCACCAGTTTGTTGCTCTGTATCTGGAAGTCCCACGGGACTGGCTTGGTTTGGCTCGGGGGCATGTTTGCACAGCATGCATCTGGAGTCCTGCCTGGTGTGGTAGATTCCGGCCTCAATCGATCTTGTGCCGAGCCTGCTCCTGTGCTGCCATGATCAGTGCCTATCTCCTCCTCCTAAATTCCATGATCATCCCTTCATCTAGATCTGCACCAAATGTTAATCTATTAAATTTATCTACTCTCCAGCCACCATACAAGCTCTGTGGAAGTTCAGTAGTTTTTTTGTAAACCTGCTGACAAACCAGCCAACAAATGGACACATGTGGACACATGTCACGTTAACTTTTTTAAATAATTTCTTTCCTGTGTATTAACAATACATGTGCAGAAATTTCAATACATTTTTAGCTGTTTTAACACAGTTGTATACATGATTCGTCAATGACTGTTGGCCTGAAGCATGGAGCAGATATAGTGATCATTAGCTCTCATGAGCTGAACTTGTTGGCGCTGCAGTGGAGAGCCACCTGAGTTACTCCTGTCAGAGTCTGCAGCGATGACCTGGAGTGTCCTCTGGAGGAGAGCGAGGCTTCGGGCTCTTTTTGGTTTGCCCAGTGTTGCATCACATTGCAGACTTATTAATGTGAAATAAACTGGCAATGAGACAAGTGCGCTTGAGCCCTCCTGACAGAGCCGCCCTGGGTGTGATGACAGAATTGAACCAGTAGGGAGCGCACTGTTCATACCCATCTCAGTGCGGGCCATGGTGCAGCTCGTTTCCTGGTGATGGGGTCAAGGAAACAGCTCTTTTTTCCATACACGACACTACAGAGCACTGTATTAGCATTAAGTGTATGCCACTGAGGAAGCTGAGTGCGGCAAACCTCCACTGAATCTCACTGAATGCATAATCCGCTCTACACATGACAATCCAAGGGCAAGTCCAGCCTGCACTACAAATATAACACATAATTAGGTTCGGAAACAGTTAGTACCATTTTTGAATCACATAATAAATCTCATGACAGCTTTATTCTTTTTTTTTTTTTTTTTTTTTTCTTAAGGTGAGAATCAGAATAAGTCACTCTTAGTAAACCGGTGCCAGAAACACTTACCTAAACAAGCCCGACTAAGTGGGAGTATTTATGTATTTCAATGGTTGTGATTATTCTGTTTCAGCCCCCTGGAATGGTGACACCGGAAGTATGAAGAGAGCCATTAATTCGCTGAATTATTTAACAGCAGTATGAATAAAGGAGCGTGAAGATTACTCCGAGGTGATGTGAAAATATGGTCTCCCCCCATCCCCGTCCCTGACTCCCCCATTGCACCCCGAGCGTGCGTAATTAGTCCAGATTGTATCAATCAGGTAAAACACACACATGCACCCTCACGGCACATGACCTAATATATGTTTTAAAGGTAGCCTAATTAGCTCGTCTGGTCCCTCTGTATATGTCATCACGTTACTGTTAGAATGAACCTCCCATTGTTATAGTTTGAACATTCCAATAATTCAATGAAATGCATCTGACTTTGTGTGTATTTTGTATTTTTATTTGTGTGTTTTTGTCTTATAAATGATCTCCCGCCTGGAGTCATTTGGAGATGTGGGTCTGGCAAGATACCACATCTCGGTTGAAAGATGAGAACGGCTCCCAAGGTGGGCAGGACAGGGCAGGTATGGCACTTTATAGGGAGAGAGGAGTTGCTTTAGCTGCAAACGGGTTTCCCCCTCCCAAATCTCTGCTGCACGGGTCCCGCGCCAGGGAGTTCGGCGTCGTGGCCCGGTCGGCCATCCGCGCGTTCTTGGAAACAGCGTCAGAGAGCAGCTGAGAGAGGCTTAACATTTCAAACGTCTGGCGGTAGGCTGCGAAGTTTCCACCCTGACAACACCGTCATGTAGCGGCGGCTGCGGCAGGCTGCAGCGGGCTGAAGGAGTCAGTTGGTGGTGAAGTTGCGGCGCACGGCCTTTCCGAACTCTTAACGCGTCGTTTGAGTTTCTGTCTGATGGACGTTGATGTATTTCACTCAGGAGAGGCTGTTTCAGTCAGTGCGTGTTGTGCTACAGGTGCAGCGGTGTTGGAATCAAACGTTTTCCTGTGTTTCAGATGCATGCGTAAAACACAACCACCGTTGTTCCTGATCAGCTCTTCTTATTTTTTTTTACTATTTTTTTGAAAAAGAACTTTTAGCAGACAATAAAATACATGTTAATGTAACTCTATTTTGATAAACAACCACCGCAAACACGTCTATTTTGCTGTATTTTGAGTTAAAATCATCTTTAGTCTTCTGCGTAAAAGTCACAGTGCATCACGGATTTAAAAGTGGGATTCCGGTGGTTTTAGTCATAGATGACCTCTCAGCTGGAAGGAGGCCTGCGGCTGGAGACCACAGCAAAACTTTGTGTACTAAAATCGGAGAAAGTCGTTGACGTGACAGGTCCTGACGGATGCGCCGGGCAGCTCGTCTGCCGCGGGGACGGAGGAGAGAATAAAGCGTCCCCGCCTCCAGAGCGCCATCAGCAGCAGAGGCCACGCAAGATGACCCGGAGCCCCAAGTGTGCCCGCTGTCGGAACCACGGCGTCGTCTCGTGTTTGAAAGGCCACAAACGCTTCTGCCGCTGGAGGGACTGTCGCTGTGCCTGCTGCCTGCTGGTGGTGGAGCGGCAGCGCGTCATGGCCGCGCAGGTCGCGCTGAGGCGGCAGCAAGCTGCGGAGGTGAGGAGGGAGGAAGGGCAGGTCAGTGATAGAGCACAGGCGGAGGGTAAAGGGATTAATAACACACGGTCTTCGGTAGATGATTATAAGGAAATAAATCAGCTTTAACGGACGAACATCGGGGTCATCAGAATATGTGCTATGTGAGTGTAGCGGGGAAAAACACTATGGAGACAATATGTGTAATTACTTATACATGACGGGACATTGTAGGTCAGATTAAAAAAATATTCAGTATATAATATCATGATCTGCTTGAGCTGTCCATGTAGTTTAATTTTGTGACAGAAGATTTTGACATGAAACATTTTACAGAAGTTGAAATGTTCAGCCTCAGTACATATTTAAGATATTAAGGGCCAGACCTGCAACCAGTTGGAAAGTGCCATGTGTGTGTTTTTCATGTGAATTAAAGCAAAAATAATTACAACAGACTTAACAATAAAGTTGGAAACCTCAAATTGCACAATTGATACTATAATTTCTTAAGCTGTGTGTGGCAGAGGTCTGACCTCCTCATGGCCTGTGGCAGTAGCTGAAGTCTCACCTAAAGCTTTATTTTTTTTTTTCCTGTATAAATTAGATTTGGAACATTTTAATAAGATACAGGAATAAGATAATTTACCAGTCAGCTTGCGGTGGGGCTCCTAGGTGTTTTTCTAAGATCGAGCTGAGCTGTAAGTCTGTTGATCTTAAGTCTCCTCAAGATCACAATATCTTTTCCTTTACTTTCTTATATTTGTATGTGGACCCGGAATTTGGTCACACAAAGACGCCACGAGACACACAAATAAAAAGACTCGCAAATATTATCAGTTTGTCGAACTATAAACATCCTTCAGAGGAAGACTGTCTTTCATTTAATCTTATTTTTCAGGTTTGTGTCAGTAATAAGGTTTACTGAAACAGAACTCCACAATCTGCCTGTCAGAGTATTTACATACAACTGAGGGCAATATGTGAAAATCTGAATTGTAGCATATTATTGTTACACTGTTACATTGTTACCCTCTGACTGTATCACACAAATAAATGTTGTTGATTGAATACATTTTTTTTAAAGTGATAATGTACAAACTGAAATAGCAAGTATAGAATATTACAACACATTTAAGAGCTTCTACACAATGACTTATATTCCTCTGATGTTACCACAATAATAAGCTAAACGTGTCTCGTTTTCTATCTCAGGATCACAAAGAGCTCTGCCTCCCTCTTACATAATGTATTATCTCCCTTTAATTACCCTCGGGGCACGATCTTGCTATAATATGAGTATGTCCAAATGTCTAATTCCTGTTCCCATGTTTCTCTCAGGGCAAGAGGGGGGTCAGGTGTGCAGCCCCGTTGCGCAGGTCGGCGTATCAGCGTTACAGCAGAGCAGCCGAGCCCAGCATCCTGGCTAAGAGCATCCTGCAGGGTATAGTTTAATTAACACCCTCTCTCTCATTAACACACTGATTCTGTGATAGAATGTGCAGATTTCTCTCCAGTCAAGTGGATGAAATCCCCAAAAGCAGCGTTAACATGTTGCTGTTCGTGCACTGAGCTTATCTGAATTCATGCAATGCTATGATTAATCGATCAGTCGTCATCTGTTATGTTGATTGCCAGCTATTTTGATCATCAGTTGATCAGTCTGAGTCGTTTCTGCAAGACAAATAGTCAAAATTCTCAGCTTCTGTAACTCCTTTATGAAAGTAAACTGAATATCATTGGGTTGTAGAAAAAAACAGAAGTTTTAGGATAAAATTTTGGGCTTTGGAAAACACTGATTAACATTTTTCAACTTTTTCTGACTTTTGAAGCCCTTATCCTAGCCTCAGTTCACCAGAAATGAATATTTAATCATTATCTACTCACCCTGTAGCTGACGGAAAGCCAGGTGAATGTTCACAGTCCACAAAACATTTCTGGAGCTTCGCAGCCAAACAGCTTTGCAGCACCTGTTTTAAAGCCAGAAGAAACAACAAAAAATCTGGTGTAATCCAAGTCTCTGGATCCCATATGTATTTGAAAAGACATCATTTACACTCTTGACATGCAGTTGAGCTTGTGCATTGACTTCAGACGGAGTGTGCGCTGACTCCTTTAGCTTAGCAGCTACAACGAAGATTTTTGCTATAAAAACTGTGTAAATAGTGTCTTTTCAAATCTTGGATAGCGGGACTTCCAGTAACTTGGATTACTCCGTGCAAACTGGACAAGGCCATTTTATTTATATTCAGTTTTTAAAATTTTTTAAACATTTTAAAACACGTCCCCATCTACTTCGATTGTTAAGGAGAATGCTGCGATGCTGTTTTTGCTGTCAAGCTCCAGAAATATGTTGTGGACTACGAAACCTCACCCAACTTTCCATCAGCGCGAGAAGATGACGACTGAATCTTCACTTTGGAGAGAATTTAACCTTCGAAGGTTGATCATACCCTTAACCGAAAACCAAGTCTCAACCCAAAATAAATGTTTGACCTTTTGCACTCCAATATGTCAATTAACAGATTTCCCCAAGTGCATGCTCTCTGTGCACATGTTCACATTGCAACTGCGAATGATCAGGGAATGCTACACCAGTGTCTCTTCTCGGATGTCATAACACAGCGTTGCACGCACGTAATTTATCCAAACAAACACAGTCACTGTGGCTTCACTATTTCATAACAGGCCATTACTGTAATACATAGTGTGCTTTAATACCTGCTGGCTTGCAGTCAAATCCTGCAGGAGGCTTTGTCTTCTTTATAGCCGTTTCAGCCTGTCTGAGCTCTCAGTAAAGCAAAATTGACACTGTTAACCAACTGCGTAATTAAAATAATAAAGCCACGCACTCAAACATAAACACAACAATTAATCGGTCGGAACAACTTTATTATCCGTAAATGAATTAAATAGGTGGCTTTGCTCCCGGTGCAGGGCTCAAACCGGTGGTGCAGCTGGAGGACGACACCCCCTGCTGGCCAAAGCAGACACAGCGCGACCAGACGCAGCGCGACCAGGCGCACGTGACGTGTCCCTCCATCAGCGCCCGGATGAGGAAGAGGCGAGCCTTCGCAGACAAGGAGCTGGAGAACGTGATGCTGGAGCGGGAGCTGAGACAGAGGGAGCTGCCGGGCGACCTCTCCTTCTCCTCCTCTGCCCTCGTCCCCGTGCTTCACCCGCCGCCCCTGCCTGTCTCCCCTAACCTCCACTGCTGCCTTCTCAACAAGGACCCCACAGCTGCAGCGATGTCCAGTTACGTGCCTGTGTATAAATATAAGCCTCTGTATGAGTGTGACTTCCAGTTCTATCAGTTCTTCCACCTAAAGAGCAGGTCGTCTGCAGAGGGCGACTACAATGACCTCTTGTGCCAAAGCTCAGAGCAGGTCAGGGAGGATGAGGAGGTGCAGAGCAGCTGGAGAGGCTGTGAGAGGAGAGAACGACCAGAGCTGATACCTCCACCATCACAACAACGACTCAAACATCATGGCAGCGCCTTGTCAGGTCTCCACCTTGTCAAATCCCCGTCAGAACCAGCAGAAATACTGGACTCAAAGGTCGACTCAACAGTCACAGGCTCTATTTCTGGAACTGATCAGGGTATCCTGGGCGGGCCGGACGTCAGTGCACCCAGCAGGACTCTTGATCCCAGACCTCTGACAGCTAAGGGCTGGAGTGCAGACACTCCTGTCGACCAGACAGGCGCTCATGCCGGCTCCGTCAAGAGCCCCCACTGCAGCTCAGTCAGGACTCCTGCTGTGAGGCCATTACCTTTCTCTGTAGAGGCTCTGCTGAGGGCCTGACAGGCAAATGGAGAGCGCTATGGTGCACTTTGTTTATGGGCGGGCTAAGAATTGATGCTGATTGAATAAATGTTAAGAAAAAAGTCTGGGTATATTACAGGTTTTCAAACACTTTAATTGACAACGGCTGGTTTCTAAGTGGCACTGGGTGAAATATTTATGAAAGGAATAATTACAATCGTTGTATTTTTTCTTATTTTTCATGAGAATGTATTCAACTACACCGTATATCTTGACCATAATTAAAACTATAACAATCAAACACTTAAATGTCACGTTATCACTATATTTTCATTTTTATATCTGCTGTATATTGAACATATTTTCTAGAAAAGTACAAAAAAAAAATGTAATCCTTTTTTTATAGACCTCTTTACGAAATTTGGTGAAAATATACTCAACCATTCCATTTTGACCCTCTCACATAAATCTTATTTTATTGTCTTTTCCTGAAGAAATACTCAGAGCATCCATAAAACAAAGTTGGTGAAACTTTCAAGTGGCGTTTGAACTTGTGCCCGTTTCTCACTTCATGCTTTGATTGTGTGTTGATGTGTCTGGTTGATCTCAGGCACTCGTTGTGTCAAAACAGACCAGGTGCTTGCTCGGAGATCTCTCTTTTATCACATGAGAACTAATGAGAAGGGGAGCAACCTGGGATGAAGCAGGCAGTGACAGTTAAAAGGGCAATTCACATTGCCAAAAAAGTTACTGTAATGAGACAGAAAGGGTTGACGGCACAAGAGACACACGTCTCTGACATTTCTGCATCTGTCCTCTTCTTCATTTCGGGACGTTTGGATCAATTATTTATTGTTCTTTCAAAGCTCTATCACTCACATTTTGTCAGACTGCAGTCCATCATTTTGATTGTGTTGCCTTAAACTCACAGATCATATGGCATACTGTTTAATATTTCATGAAGTATCATTTTATCACACCAACAGAATGAGGGAAGATGGGAAATATCCACCAAAGGGTGAATGGGAGGGTGCCACGGTTGCCTAGGCGACATTGTTCTTCATTGTATGCCGAGCCTGACGCCGGCCGAGTTTGTTTGAACACGCATCTGATCTATATCCACTTTTCTCTCCTTCTCTGTTTTTTTTTCTTCTTTCCGTGGAGTAATCTCGCAAAGATGGAGGTCAGATACTTTTGACAACTGTGGACCTTGTGGCGTCAACACAGAGGTGATAGCGTGTCTTTGTTTGCTGCTATCTCGCACCATATCAGAATGCCTTTCTCCCTTTTTTTTTTCTTTTCACGGACAGACAGAGAGGGGCGATTGGCACAAAGGAAGGTGAGGATGTGGGCCTGAAAGCGCTGAATATGTGCCATTGTTTCGTTATTTTACATGCCATTTGTGCAGATTTTACAATATTAAAACCCTCTCCCTTGCAGAGACTGAATTGCCATTTTTACTGTGATGATAAAAAGATAAGCATCAGTCACAAAGGGGTGATAATGACTTCTGTGAGGAATAACACAGAGGATATAAATCAATTTCCCCTCCAGCCAAGCTAGGGGAAAAGCTCATTTATCCAGTTCCCCTATGTTTCATTCTGGAGTGTCCTTAGTGTGTTGCGGCATAACAGTTAGCAGCCCTGCTCTAAAATGCCATTCACGTTCCACCGTTCTTGTTAGGACCGTGCACGGGACAGACAGATTAGCTTTATTGTTCTGTGCTCTTTGCAAAAGGTTTGATTCGATCTGCAGTCCCCAGTTTATTAACATTTCCCTTTGTGGGCCAGGGGAGAGAGAAGGAGGACGTGTGAGGGGGTTATTGGATTCAGGCCGGTTTGCTGACAAAGCATTTCCAACAGGTTAAAACATGTTTTTGGATTTGTAACAGCCACAGCCCTTCTTCTCCCTCGCCCTCCGCCTGTTGTCGCCCACCTGTGATGCTCCCCGCTGTTCATTCTCTCGTTGTGCCTCATTTCCATTTCAGCAGGATTGATTTCACCCCTGTTCAGGGTAGAAAAGCTTTGCTTTGGCGTTCCCCTGTAACTCTGATCTTCATATTTTCATCATGCAGACTCTATCGGCAGTGACTGGAAACACGGGAGGGAATGAAGAGAGAGCTGGTGGGTGGGGGAGGCATGGGAAAAGAGCTAGCACACAGGTTACAGCTCCTTCAGAACTCTTAACATTCACCTCCACCCTGTTATTTCAAAATAACACCTCCTCCCACTGATAGCCGAGCACTGCTGTCTTTACCTACGCCACTACAGGCCTGTTACTGGCCTAGCATGAAGCCATCACACTGCAGCTGTACAGAACACAACTATCAAGAAGGTCTTTGTTTTCCATTGCCTTCATTTCCTTTACCACCTTGCGGTGTTTACACTAGCTGTGTGCAAAGGCAGACGTGCAGCGAAGGTAAATTCTTCTGTCTGTCCACCCCTAAGACCTGATTAAAGCAGCCAGACCTCTCTGGTATGATCAAAATATGAGTCTCAGCTCTCTCCTTGGACACATCATCAGCAACATTTAGTATCAGGGCTCAGTGGAAAGCCTTTGATCGTCCTGCCAGCCCTCCTCATTACAGAATGAGAGTGCACTAAAAGCATATGCCTCGTGTGGCAAGGTCATTCCCCTTGACACTTCTAACAGAGCTGCTATGTGTACTTAATAGTGTTGTTATGGGATGTTTGGACAGTGCGAAGAACCCTCCGGGTTGATGGGGAAACTGAATCTGACACACTACACTTGACGGCAGCTCTGCTCAAATGATCTTTTATTGATTATATGTTGGTCCACCTGAAATGGCTGCATTTGAACTGACTGTATATCAAGACCAGTTGGTTCAGATAGTAGAAGTTCATGTGTTGAACAATTCTAATGTACTTCACAGAGTTTAGGGGACTCATATTAGACTGAGCATGAGCCCACTAAGGATAAGGTAAACTTTTTGTTACAATCTTTTACAGCCCAAGATCCTCTTGATTTGATGTCTGTATTGATTCAGTACCATTACTTTCTATCATTACTGGTTGCATTCTAACCTGAAATCCTAATAATTGATTATTTAATCAAAGTTCCTATTTGTAAGAAAAATAGATTTTTCAGTGTCATTCCCAACTCATCAGATACTGAAGCTTTGGGGTGGTGACTGTCCCGACCTACCATCTGAAACCCTATTTAAAACCCTATTTAATTGGCAATGACACTCAAAAATCAGATTTATTTCCAAATACTAGGACCTTCTAATGTGAATATTTCCTGTTTCTTTACTCCTCAGTGAATGTAAACTGAATATCTGTGGGTTGGAGACAAAACAAGACACCTGAGGACGTCATCATCTTCAGATAGAGATTTTCTGACAACTACAGACCAGACAACCAGTCAACTAATAGAAAATAATCAATGGATTAACCAGCACAAAATTATCATAAGTTGCAGCATGAAATAAAAACAATGGTTTAAATTAAAAAAAACATTTATTTTTTTTTTTTACAAATACTGAAACAGTTTGAGCACTGTTCTGGCTTATAGTACCTACCTGACAGTATTAAAGCCGCTCTACTGCGTCTTATCCGGGGAGAAGAGAAGACAAGAACACGCTCACTCATAAGACAATGCTGTCAAAAAATATTTGTTTACTTGCTTCATTGTGAGTTGTGTTGAAATAAAGTATTTATACGGATACATTCTCGAATCTCCTGTCTAGTTTTATTTGTTTGGTTATTTTATTTGTAAGGCGGCCATCTGCGGTGTGTGGATGTTATCATTACACCCCGGGCAGCATTCCCTCTATTCATTTCAAAGAAGTATCTGCAGCATTGAGTCTGAGGGGTCAGGGCAGAGCGTTTGATCTGTCTGCCAACTCCCTGCGCACTTTGGATTCCCTCCTGTCCCACCCTGCCCTGCAACAGGCCCGTATGCTCGCTGCTCTTTGGTAGCCAAGCCTGACTCAGAGATACTGGTGTAGGGTTACACTACAGCTGAGTGCCATCGCCTCAGTAAGCACACAATCATTTTGATGCCTTTCGATGACCCCTCAAAATGAAAAAGAGATTAAGTGTAGAAAAGTAAACACTGTCCCTCAGGCACTGCCAGAGCCAAACAGTAAAAAACTGTGTCCTCATCTCTTCAGCTACCTAAAAACGAGCCTGTTGTTGTGCTTGCACTGCCTGTCAGAGTTTGAAATAGCAACCTTTAATCATCCGGACCCCCTCCAGCCGATGATGTAATTTATTTAGACACTCGGGAAATGGCGCCAAGAATCATTTTTCAGCTTTTGTCCAGATTTGACAGTGATATCTGAGAGATGTTTGCGCTGTAAATTTTGACCTTCAGCGATCAAATCAGTGCGAGTGTTTTTCAAGTCTGGGGTACAGAGTGAGGGTGTGTGGCTTCGGCGAGGGTCAGACGAGCTGCGTTTAAGATACCGCCCGAAAATATATATATTTTTTATTGAGCAATGGACGGACGGACTCGAGCAAACAAGACACGATCAATAGGTCACGCCAACCTGTCTGCACTGCACAGACGGATTCGTGTGGTGCGGACGAGGCTGCGCTCCTCAGCCGAGGATGACGATCCTCCGAAAAGAAAATGATAAAAACAAAAGCACAAAAAACACAGTCGACACAGTATCTGCCCCGCGTGAAGATGAAAGGTAAGTATCCACTTAGAAGCTAATATGTCTTTGCAATTCCACTTAAGCTCATTTGCTCCCTCTCTCTCTCTCTCTCTCTCTCTGGCCAAGAGCTAGATGACGGCATTAACAGCACATCTAAGTGTTACATGAAGGCAGCCGAAGAGGTTTTTGAAGACGTTCCACCTCTCATCCAAGAGTCGACTTCAGTCCGACTGCACAGAACAGCCCTCTTCGTGACTGATAGCCAGTTTTAAAACTAAGGGCATTCTGGTTTGGTGTGCATTTTAAATTGCAGCTTAAATGTGTGCTTTAATTTCATCTAATATCATTTATTAGGTCCAATGTTTCACATTATGATCATCAGTTTCAGGTTAACACACGGCTCATCAACACTCGGCAAGAAAAAGATAGCGTATTTCCCAAAATGTCTCGCTATTTAAAACACACGGTCTTCAAACAAGTCCTCCAAGTTAAATGACAGAATAATGCTGTCTGTTCACGTCCACATAGAAGTCTTTCTTTTTAGGTTGGGAAGCTTCAGCGGCCGTGACACTTAAACACAGATTGGACTGTTTGAGGTAAAATTAAAACACTAGAATCTGTGTTGTTGTGTACCAAACCAGCAGACGCTCTGCTCTATAAAATCAGCCCTCGCTTTGTTTTCCCCTTAAGAGCTTCATCTAGTTGTAAGAAGCAAATCAGTCCCAGTTGTTCATTAAATTCAGGGCGACGGCCATCAGAGCTAATAGAAACAACACGGCTTTAATAGAGAACAAGCGTCTGGTCTGCCCTCTGACAGAGACATTCCTAATTGACCATAGTTGGGTTCCAGTCTGACCACCGCCACCCTTCATTTAACAGAAGAGCAAACACACCAGCGCCCGACTTTAAAAGACGGCCCTGTGTGTAACCAAGCCTGCCCTGGTTGGACTCGAAATTTCACAGCTTTAAAAACATCTTTGAAACAGGCAGGGTAGAGTTCCCTCCCGCGCCTCCCCACTTGCCCCCATCCCGGACTATTTGGGTTTTTCCATGCGCTGCTGTGTGCATGTACAGTATTTGTGTGCTCGCATGTGTGCGCCCGAGCTCGCCTGTCGCTATTCCAGCAGCCTTGGGGACGACCGGCGGTGCCCGCGGCTGCAGCTGTGTGGCGATCCGGTTACCGTCACATGGTGCCGCTTGGCCGCTGAAGAACTACCTCTGCAATATTAGAAACCGAAGCAGACCACAAGACTGCACGTTCTCTCGCTTCGCTGTCTCTCTCGCTAGATGTCTCTCCCTCCAGAAAACATTATAGCATTGAAGAGATGTTGATACGACAGCTCACGGACACCCTGAAATCCTGGGTGACCGCAACGCTGGTATTAGACTTAAGATGACACTGTTTTACTTGACATAATTGGGACATCTCTTTCTTTCTGGTGTCAAATAAGAGCTGAACCTTTATTGCAGTGGTTCCTAACCTTGCTCCTTCACGGGCACTCTTTTCACTCCCTGAGTCAGTGACATGTTTCATGGATATTTCATTTCACATTCAATCCGTAACAGTAACAGTGCAGATAAACTGTGTGCTGACTGCAGGAACTTCATACTCACAATCATACATACCTTATAGCCAGTCAGCCAGTGCTCTATTAGCTCCTTCATCATTTTAGACAATTGTGTTCAGGTCTTTACATTGTCCTTAGTTTTGTATACAGAAGTAAATCTAATGAGATAATAGCCGACTGTAATGAGAAACCAGCAAGGCCTCATGACCCTGGTGCAGGACTCTGGACCGCTTGCCTTATTGTGACATAAGCAGCCCATTCTCACCCCCAACACATCGACCGCAGCAGCCCGGTCAGTGGCCGTGGGCTTCTAAGTTTGTATTTACCCCGCCAGCATCACATGCAAAGCACAACAAAAAGTCCAAGGCGAAGGGTGGTTTCAGTGGTTGGATTACTTGATGTGCGCCCGTAAGCACAGGTAAAGGTAACAAATGTCAGTCCTTAAAGGGGTGATAAAGATCTGTGCAGCTGTAGTAAAAATATCATTCTATCTGTGGAGGAATGTGTTCCTCTCTGCCCACTGCACAAAAGGAGCGGATAAGAAACAGAAGAGGTTACAAAGTGCCTGTGTGGGAACATGTTGAGCTGGAGCTTCACCAGAGTGGTCAGCCGTGGCTGTTTTGAGCAGAGGTAAACCAAAAACAGAGAGGGTCCGCTTTCTCTTGTTGTTTCGTGCCATAGCGCCCCCTAGGCTGCAGCGCCCAGACTGCTGTGTTACGGTCCACAGGTGAGACACTCCAGAATGCAACAACGCTTGAAATCAATCTTACGTCACTTAAAGTATCTGCTTTCGCATTTTGGATCATAGACTTTTCCACCACAGTGTCCTGTGTAGAACCAAACATCAAGATTGATTGGATTTTTAATAATGTTATGCGTGTTAATTAGTAATGACCATCATGTTGGACATACAGTGACAAGAGAGTGTCTAAAAGGTTGTGTTCATGTTGGTGTTGACCTTGCCACCTCCTGCAGGTTGCCATCTGTTCAAACACTTGTTGGACTTCTCTGCTTTATAATAACATGCTTTCTCTTTACTCTTCTCTTCCCTTATCAGTAGCCATCCTTCTCTTACCCGCACTGCTGAGAATGAAGCACTTTCTGCAGACATGGAGGCAGACAGAGGGAGGGGACGAGGGGAATAGTGCAGTAATCTCTTTCATCAGATATGATTATTTAGAATATAAATTCATTGTAATACAGGTCATAAATGTCAGCACTTTCCTTGGAGACGTTATAAAGTTTCTCAGTGATCGGCTCTGCACAGCTTTAGTATAACCTTCACAGCTTTGCTCCCCGGGCCTCAGAGCTCTCACCTTCATAAGACCGAACCAGCACATGCTGGGGCGAGTTCAGGAACTTCATAGACCGAGGGTGGCAGCAATAACATCAATGCAAAAACAAGTTATTCTGCACCACCATTAAAGCGGTATTTACCCAGCTTGGCTCAGATTTTATTCTATAGAAAATTCTGCAAACCCAAACTCAAACAATCCCCTCGACCACATTCTGACTCCCGGTAATCCGACCCACTCTGATGTTATTCATGTCCCGATCCGTTCACCCCCTGTATGCTAACATATTGGCACCCTCTTGCAAGTGATTGATTATCTCCGAGGTCTAAAACGAGAGGATAGTGGAGTTTAATGACACTTTAAACCGTGTTTTGATGTCAGGTTCACGGACCTTTAAGAATAACAGCTGGCACAGGCGGAGAGCTGGGAGGGAATCGCGAGCGTCTTGAGGAAACGTGTGGGCAAGCTGAGATGGCGTGATAGCGGGAGCCCTGTAGCTCGCTATAACCCGTAAGGGTGACACAACCTGCCAAGATCAGCACCATGTTTTAAAGCATTTCACTTTCCCGTTTAGTCAACACAGATTATGCTCACAGAAAACCCCCTCGACCGCGCCAGTGCCAAAACTAAGACGGGGAGAAAGGGATGGCATACAATTTATCCTAATAGCTTTTACAATATAAACAGTGTCAGAAAAAGATGTTATTATACATCTTTGGTTTCAACTGAGCACGTTTTAAAGCCATTTATGGGGAACAAAGTGTCTATTTCAAGTTGGTGTTTTGACTGGTGGTGGAATAGATGGGGGATGAGGCAAAGCCTGTTACTGTGACTGTCTCCCTGCTCAACTCCCTCTCTACTGTGTTTTGTACTATTTTGAAATGAGACTCTTCCTGGATTCCATGACATGTGTCCTGCTTTTGACAGACGACGCTGACAGATCCCAATCCTGTCTCCTCTGCTCCTTCTGAGCCAAATTTGGCATGGATTCTTCGAGATATCTCTCGGGGGGGAAAAACCTTTGCATAAATCATCTTCCACTCATATTCAGCATGATGAGTGATACAAGTGAAAAGTTGGGTAGATGCTAGAATATGGCTTCGATACCGAAAGGTTTTCTGGCGCCGTGTTTTATTTCAAAATTGGAATTGCCAAATAAACTAACCTCAAAAATAGGGTGGATTTTGAAAGCAAAGCAGGGTTCTGGTAGTCAAACAAATTGAGATTCAAGGATTGTGTTTCTTGACTCTTAAAGAAGGAAATAACAAAATCACTTCATGTGTCATATGAAGCATAAACTTGTGTTAATCCTGTGGCATAAATGGATATGTAAAAAAGTGTTGAAAAATGACAAGAGAAGTGTGACACCGGGAGGAAACCGGGAGAGGGCAATGAAAAACGGGAGTCTCCTAGGAAAAATAAGGAGGGCTGGCAGGTATGCTAGAGTCACTGTTGGCACTGCTTATGTTGAAAATGAATGCACGACTCACGCTGCAGATGATTAGCCTTATTCAGTGTACATGAACTTATTACTCCTGAATTCTACATCGTAGCGCTAGAGGTGGGCATACTGTGAACCCGCTGTACGCAATATAATATACGAGGCCTGGGCTGACAGAGGAGCAGGGGGAGATTGTCCCTTATACTGCTGACTGCATGACTGCACTCAACTAGCGTCTAAGGCTATCCAATTTGAATCTCTCTGCGCTCCAGCAGACCGCCCACTTTCAACTTGCATGATGCTATGAATCATGAATCTAAGTTTAATGACGCTTCGTGAACAGCTCCTCTAAATAGGGCTCAGTGTAAGAAGAAGCTTTTCGAAGAAGTTAACAGGTGAAATGCCGGGTGCGAAATAAACTCAGCACTCCCACAAATCTCCAAATCTCCAAATCTCCGGCTGGTGTTCAGCTGAAAAGTGACAGTCTGTCAGATGGTGTGCAAAACTTTAACCATTTTATTTATTTAGTTATTTTTTTTAATGAAATCTTCAGTGTGAAATACTTGACTGGGACTGTTTAAAACTTTTGTTTAATCATTTTACCTAGTTTGATTGAATTTTTTCTTCCTTTTATCTTTTTAAAGGTCTATGCTCCAAGGAATGTTCTTCTTTTTTTTCTGTACTTTTGTCTTCATAATGTAGGTGTTGCCATGATTCTGACACACTAAAGGTCGGATTTTCCAGGTAAATGTGTGTATTTACTGCAAACCAAAACCTTTACAACACACAGGTGGTATCCATGAATGGCAGTTAGTTTTAGAGGTCAAATAATTAACCCAGTTATGTGACCTCTAAAACTAAATGGCGTTCATGTATTATGTGTTTTGTGTCTAAGTGGGTGAATGCTTACTGAAATGTATCTTTTTTATTTTGTAGGGATTAGCTTTAACTTTGCATGAAATATTATTTTTCTGTTGATCAATGATTTAAAAAATCGTAATAATAAATCCCCTTTGATTCCATTTTGTCCAAAAATAAAAATAAAAATAAGAATAAAAAAACGGAAGGGGGCTGTCTACTTTTTATAGGCATTGCATTTATGTTTAAAAGTATGTGAAACTTTTGAAATCTGAAACTACATGATTTATCAATATGATGTAAGGAAGGTTTTAAAGGATCTGCATTTTTAATTAAAACGTTGTGTATGTAAGTAAAGATTGACTTTTATAGCACATTTCAAAACTAAAATTAAGAAATGCTTTGCAATAAATTCACCTTTATTTTATTTTAATTATGTTATGGGATTTTTATTGCGCATGCTATACCAGAGGGGCTTTGGGCAACCCCAATACAAGATGATCTTAGCACAAGCAAGTCTAATAGCTGGAAACAAATTAAATAATTAAAAATTAATTCATTTTAATCAAAAACAAATAAAAAATCTGAACAGCAAATTTACAATTTGCTAAACGTTAATCTGGGACATGGATTGTTGTGTTGTTCATCACAAAATCTGCTTTGATGCTGAATCACTGCCTCTCCCTGCCTGTGAAGTCTGAGGAGAGATCTGTCTATTTCTCAACCCAGCTGAGTGAAATTGTTCCCTGTTTCAGAAAAACAGGATTTTTCGGGGCGGCGGGTTTCGGGAGCAAGGGAGCGCAACATCTGTGGAGGAGACATCGTGGATTTCCACAACCACAGTTCATGTGAAGTGTGTTGCAGCAGGTTTGTACTGAGCACGGATGTGTGAGCATGACATGGCTCACACACACACACACAGACACACACATCTACACACACACACACACACACACACACACACACACACACACACACACACACACACACACACACACACACACACACACACATCTACACACACACACACAAAGTGAGAGCCTCTCTCTAAGACAATAATAGAAATGGAGCAGTGTGGAAACAGAAGCTCTTTTTAACCAGGCAGCTCCATGTCAATATTACTCTTTCCCCTTCAATGATCACAGACAAGTCTATGTCTCTGTTTCCCTCTACACACACACAGCCACTTCACTAACCCAACACACATTCAAGTGCACACTATGTCTGTTTTTTCATAAAGAACCTAAATGTTCCTGGTGCCACACACACATACACCTGAGCGCTACCTCCTCCAGTCATTCTGCCCTCATGCCACTGATGGATTTTTTTCCCCAAAATATTTGCTCTGTAACACAAGCTAGTCTGTCTTGTGTTTTCACTTCAAACAAAGCTATTAATCACCTTAATCGCCCTCAATTAACCCCCCTGCACCAGATGCTCGCTCCGCACGTCATACCAGTAACCGCTCGCTCAGTCGCTCATGCAGTCACCTCTGCCAAACAGGTGATGAATTGCTACCACAAGGCAATCTCCGCCACAGGCTAATTCACATAATATCACAGCTTCCGATGACAGAACATTAGCTCGGGGGAAACGATGGAAACAGCGACAGGGAGGCCAACAGAGATCGACGATACAAAGAGTGCAAAAAGACCTGTTCCTCAGACTGCGGTGTTTAATATGTGCTCACTGTGGTTGTGAGGAGAGACAAGGACTCCCTGGAGCACACAAGCACACAACACTAAAAGAGTGCACCAAAAAAAAAAAGGAAGAGAAGAGCACTTCCACTCTCCACAATGTTGCTTTGCTAATTTTCTGCCCCCACAAAGTGTTTTTATTTTTCCGGCAAGGTGGCATGACGACATGAAAAGGAAAATGCAACAAAGAAGACATTAAAGGTTGTGAATATACACAATACAAAATGCAAGACCTAAATTGCTTTAATCATAGCTGGAATAAATGAGAACCTGTTGCACCACCTTTTCAGTGACCTGAATCCCTGAGCAGAAGAGACGGATGTCACGTTTCTTACACAGACAGGAGAAAGGATTTTGCCCAAATTAATTTTGCTTTGTGAGATAGATTTTTCATCCGACGTGCATATAGACTTCACAAATTTCAATGAGTATAAAAGTGTATTTAATATAGCACCTTTCACAGAGCAAGGTCCCCCAGTGTTTAACAAACACAATTATTAAAACATCAGACCATAACAAACAGCAAAAAGCCCAAAAATGAAACGAAAGAAAATGATTGTATTATTTCACAAACGTTCCCTGGATGTTCCCTTACATTTACAAGTATCTTGTTAACTGACTGATGTTTTAATGACATGAACTTTAATGTGGTTTTATCAGCTTTCCAGGATTGTATTTCATAAACTAGTCAGCAACTTTTATTGTGAAGACCCCAGTTGATTGCGACGTGAGACTGTGCTGTCAGTCAGTATTGGAGTAAACCATTCACTTTTCCCAGTATGCACTGTGCTGAGCAGTTTGTTAATTTAGATTTTTGTCTAAAATGCTAATTTTACATACATTTGTAAGTGACTGTTTAATGTTCAAAAAACCTTTGTTAGTGTCTGTGCTGCATGTCAGCATTTGTTAGTGTAAGTTCAGAACATCCTGGCCTTTAATGGTGAGACATCCCTTGGCGAGTCGAGGGATGAAATTTGATGCTGAACATTTTTTCTCAACTGGTAGTAAACAACTGTGAGCGCAAACAGCAGCAGTAATAGCTTGTAAAGACCAACAGAGGGACTGTGCACCTCCCTGTAGTGTAGCACACCAACACTCTCTGTTATATGCTGCCCCCAGTTTGTCAGGAATATGGCGTTGACTGATGGCCAAATGTTACGTACAGCACAGATCCTTCGTGTGCCAGTTGAAAAGTAGGGAAAAAACGTCATATATCAACATTCATAGGCTGAAGGCCTCTGATAAGCTCCTGTCAGTCTTACCACACAAGAGCAAAATGCATCCCCCGGCAACGGCAGCTCTCAGATGTCAGTCAGCTGTGCCATGGGAGACGCCCACTCGGAGGCCTGCACCTTAGACACTGGAAAAACATCCCGACACTCTTGAAAATGCAAAATATGTATGAAGCGTCATCGTGATTTATCTTTTTTTCTTCCGCAAAGAGCAGCGACAGCTCAAAATTCAGTTTGACTTCAAGAAAAATCTTATGGCTCTTAAAATAATACAACAGCCTATTCGGTCCGTAAAGGAGCTCAAGATAACCAGCTTTATTTAGAGATTAGAAATGTTACTTGTGGGGTCAGCTTTTATCCTTGCATTTGCCAATTGCTCATTGGGTTACTCGCAGTGGGGCCACTGCCAAATGTTTGATATCCAAGATGGCGGTATGCTCCTTTGAACGCGGCTTGTGGCACTCTTTCCGTCAGAGCCTTGCATGAGCTGGATCACAGCAGATGATGCCAGCCACGCTTGTTGACAGCAAGGAGGACAACTGCAGATTTAATCAGATACACTTGTAGCAGTCACTGGGTCGTGTCGGCAGCGTGCGGTGTTGTCTTTCTGCGTCAAACACGAAGGGGAATTAAAAATGGGTGGATGGGTTGTCGGGTCTTTATCGTGCCGCCGCAGTAATGGCTGGAGAGCAAAATCAGCCAAGGACAAAGAATGTTATAAATGGTCGGCGGAGACAGTGACAAGATCTCAAATAGATAATGAGCATCAACTTAAGAACATCACACTGAATTGAACATGATTATATTACACTGATGTAGTCATTACGTGGTGAACATGAGCTTCCCCCTGACCTCTGACCAAATATGTATGCGGCGCTTCAGGCAGCTGCACAGAACAACTAGACCGGAGCAAAACTATTACGTGGCACCATCCAGGAGACATCAACAAAAGTAACACTCTCATGAGCCGAGCTGTAAATGTCCCTGGACTGTGGCGCTCACCTGTAGTGTTCTTGCTCGTCCAGCCAATTGCAAACTGGCTGAGCAGTACTCGCCCTGCTAAAAAAAGAAAAAAAAAAAACCCAGCTGGGCACACGAATGCCAAAACTTACAAATGTTCTACTAAAGTGAACTGTTGCTTTAAGTGCAATTCCAAATGGATTCAGTCTATGTCCAATTGAAACTGATGTAAATTTAAGGTGGCCTAAATTGGCCTGAAATTGCAGTGTGTGGTCACCACTGTTTTCTAACAATCCATCAAACTAATGTGCCGGCCAGAAAAAGGCCCGGTGGCGAACAGAAAAGCTTCAGTCATCGCCGATTAGGAGCATATTCACGGACAGTGCCCACACTGTTACAGGCAAACGGAAAGAAACCAAAAAGACAGAGCGACAGCAGACTGAGGGACAGATCATTGGAAGGATTTAGTTGTGAGTCTCTCCTCACTACGCAAGCGGCTATTACGGCGGGGCGGCGGAGGCTCAGAGGCCCCCTGACTGTCATGTATCAATCATCATACGATGAGGGAAAGCCTCTCCTTCCCTCTGTGAGTTTCCACTCAGAGTAGTTAAGTTTCCGAGCACTAAATCACTGCCCTATAGCGAGTCCCCGCACCCGAGCGAGAGTGAGCGGCGAGTGAATGAACGGAGGGAATTAGGTTGCCGTTAACTCACTGAGCCGAGTCACTGACAGACAAATGAGAAAACACAGCGGTGACGGTGCTGACAAATGGCGCTACTTTCCTCTCAGAAAACGAGGGAGTATTATAGTTTGTGGATGGATGAGCCGCAAAAATAGGAACGACGTTAACAAGCCCTGCTTAACTTTCAGAGGGTTCATGCTCCAGCAAGGGCACCAGCCGTGTGGATCGAGAGTACATTGCAGTAAAATGTAGGTTTGAAAGGACATTTGAGTCGAGCAAATGTTATAGCACTTCAGACCTCTTTTCTTTTCTTCGCGTCGGATCATTTTTCTTTTGACCAACAGGATGTGGTTAAGCTCTAAGGGCCTCCCCGAACCTGCAGAGGTCCTGCTTAATCTTTTGCATCATCGTATTTGCTTATTCTTTGAGTCACTGCATGTAGGTCAGCACCAGCCTGACGCGTCAAAGAACCTCGAAAAAAGCTGAAAAACAGAGGAGCTATTGTTGAAATAAAGTTGCCAGACTCCGCAAAAAAGAAGCGCGTCTGAGTGTTTAAGTGAAAGCAAATGTGAGGGAAAGGATGGAGACGGAGGAGGCAGGCGTCGTGTAGATAGAGCGGAAAAGACGCTGCAGACAGACAGATAGAAGTGAAGCGAATGGAGACAGCGCGGCTGCTGATTGTCAGACTGCGTGTCAGACCTGACGCCTCCACCTCTCCTTCAACTCCATCCCCTCTGTCATCACACAATCTGCCCATCACTCCCCACACTCAGTCACATCACTGCTCTGCGCTTGATACTGAGAAATAAAGTTTTGTAAAAGAAGAAATAACCTCCACAGATGTCTGTGTGAGCTGGATTTTGTTGAGGTTAGCTAATTTTTTTTTTGTTGATTTTTCCCCCCCCGTCTTAGGAAAACATGTTCTCTTGTGTACTTACAGCATTAGAGCACATGAAGCAAGAGGACCGTAAAGATATGTTTCTGAGAGAAAGAGTTTGATTTCCATCGCAAAAGAAGTAAAAGAGTCATACACGAGATTAGATAATCTTAAATCTCTGTACAATTTAAGCCTCTCTGATTCAAAGACATGCATGTTTAGTGTTGCCTGGTGCCTGTTTGCTTTGTTTACATACGAGGCTGATACTATCCAGCCTCTGTCCTCCAATCTGTGCTATATCTGTCTCTAGGCCCACAGTCAGATGGCGATTTGCTCGGAGTTGGCGAGGAAGACGAGCAACGGACAAATTGCTGTATGAAAGTTTCATGAAGCAGGGAATTTATGGGGAAATTGCTGAGGTTGGCGAAATGGTGGGGACCTACTGCAGAGCCAGAGAGGTGACAGAAGGTGAGCGTCAATGATAAGCTGAAGTCTGAAAATCCAGAAGGCAAACAACAAAAGGCAGATGCAAAAGAAAACACCAGTGATAAAAGTGAAGATGAATCAGAAGCCACGGAGAACAAAGCAGGAACATGGAGAATACATGAGGACCGAGGAACAGGCACGGGAACACAGGAGACACAGACGAGCCAATACAGAGGAAAACACAGGCTTAGATAAACAAGCGATGATGAGCACAGATGGACACAGAAAGATGTCTTTTTCAGGCATCTTTTCAACATTAACTATTGATGACCAAGTGACACCTTTACAGCATTCAAAGTTAAAGTTTTTACAGTGTAATTTTTGACATCTATTCAACTTCAGTTAAAGATGTCTTAAGAACTTCTTGTGGTTCAAATTTGAAAGTTTTTATGACAGCCAACTTTTCTTCCAGGGTGGATTCAAACCCGAGCCTCAGCCTCAGTCGCCTGCACGAGGCTTGCACTTAAACTTTGACACTGAAAAGACGTGTGAAAAAGACTTTCATTCTGGCTCTCCAGCAGAAGTCTGTTTTTTTCTAGGGGACGTGGAAGAGAAGGAATGTTTTTGACTCTAATGAAGAAAGACATTTTTCAGAGGGAAACCATTGCAGCCACAAGCTACGACTCAGCAGTGAAGCATGAATGTGGGTTTGTTTGTCGCATGCGGCGTGTTGGGAAGTTAATGTGCCACGAGCGCAAGATATTTAGAAACACAGAAATTCATGCACACAGACAAATTTACCTCAGTCACTTCCACATACACACACACACACACACACACACACACACACACTGTGTCATGTCCAGCTGTGTCAACAGGTGCACATTCATTTAGTCGTACTGCAGGGGCGCAGGTACACAGTGACTGGATGTGTTGCATGTTTGTGTGTAAATGTGTGTTTTGGGGGCGATAGGTATAATGACTGTAATTAATGATCCTGCTCCATTGGCAATGTGTCATGTTGTGTCACCACCTACTGCAATTTCATCCAAACACAACCCGTATAACTAATCACACTTCAGCAGGAAGCCGTGCTCATCAGCAGACAGAGCCGTAGTTGTGGGTGTGTGTGTGTGTGTGTGTGTGTGTGTGTGTGTGTGTGTGTGTGTGTGTGCGGACGTTCAATGTGTGTGAGTGGGAGGGAATGGGAACAAACGCCTGTCTGCTTGTGACAGTTAATCCGTGTAAATTAGCATCTTTATATTTTAGTTTTGTGTTTGTATTTGTTTGATGTGTGTGTGTGTGTGTGTGTGTGTGTGTGTGTGTGTGTGTGTGTGTGTGTGTGTGTGTGTGTGTGTGCATGTAGGAGAGAGAGAGAGAGAGAGAGAGAGAGAGAGAGAGAGAGAGGTAGAGAGAGAGGTAGATCTGGGACTGAGCTCTCGACATCTGTCATTTTGGAGAGCATCACAGCAGCCAGGAGGGAATGGATGATAATCCATGTGGGACGAATTAGGACACAGAAAATGAAAAAAGAAACCACACAGAGGAAAGACACAACAGCTCCCTGATGGAGACTTTTTTATTTTTTTTGTGGGCCATGCTAATAAATTGCCTTTCTTTTTCTAATTTCTGGTGCCTGGGAGTCCTTTTGGGATTCAATATGTTAGCTGCACCTCGGGGAGATGTTTGCTCTGGACACATTACCGCTGCCTGAAATCGATGCGGCCACAAAACAGTACAACAGTCTGAATAATAAAATGTAATACAACACACATCACCTGTGACACAAATGTTAAATTATGGGTTTTGGCTTTTTGTGGGTAAATTATTGCCCAGTGATTTATGTTCCTGTGGGAGATTCCTGTTCACAACTTCACTTTTTCATTCCAATGCAAACAGACGTTTTACTCTCGTGTTTTGGTTTGAAGTGGGAAACTCCACCACTTTTTACAACACCATATATTGCCATGTATGTCAAACACTGAGACTGTCTTGTTTGATATCATACACTCAGGACCCTTTATTTGTGATTTTGCTGTCAAGGTGGACATCGTAACCACCTCCATCCAGAAAATAGCTTCATATAGAGACAGAAATGTTGTTAATATGCATTTGGACTTGTTATGTCTGTATGAGTTCCCTGAGCTGTTTTTCTCCTTTCTTCTTCTGTCCTCTTCATCTAAGTGTGCTGCATCTGATGGCTGTACAAGCTGTGCCTGCTCTGGGAAAAAAGCTCCTGTTCCATCCAGAGTCAGAAGAGAGAGGCTTCTGGTGTGGGGCCTGCTGGTCTTGCAGCCTATCAGCCTGGGATTTTTTTTGTGCTGCTGTTCTGTTTTTACTTTGTGTCTTTTGGAAGTCTTGATTTAGTGTCTTGGTTGTTTTTATGTCTTTGTGTTTATATAGCCCATGGATCTGGTTGTTCAAGGTTCGCCGTGGTTGATTTGGGTCAGTGGAAAACTGCAGTTCAAGTCTGATCCATGGAGGCCGCGCTGTAGATCGGACTTGCATCACATTCCTATAGAGATGCATTCCTGTTTTACATAAGGCTTTACTTTATGCAAATCGGTGGCATCATGAACACCTCTGGAAACTCCTCAAAAACGAACCGATTCATCAACTCTACGGTTTATTTCTCACCAGAAATCTCTTCAGAAACATCGTTCAATCAATGATTTTGCTTAGTATTAGTAAGATTTTCCAAACCAGCCAGTTTTTCTGGTTTGAAGCTGCCAGCCAATGAGTGGCATTTATCCTGTCAGGTGTGACCAGAAGCGAAGTGTTTGCATTGTTGTTAAATGGTGAAGCCTGTTGGTCAGTCGGCAAAGCTGGGAAGCACTGAGCGCCCTCACGTCCAAAAACACCCATGTGGACACTTACCATCAGGCCATTCCTGAGCAGTTCTTTGCAGGGTCCTGCAAGGGTTCCCAGTAGAATATTGAATTGTAACAGGACGAACATTTTTATTCACTTCATCCGTCAGTGGTTTTAATGTTGTGGCTGATCAGTTTAGACCTATTTAGCGGCAAAAAGTCCTGACAGATTCAAGGACACATATTCATCATCTCTGCAAGCCGTGCACACACAATCAAATGGGGATTTGATGAATGTGTCTGTGAGCTTCACACAGAGATGTAGTCTCTGAGGACACAAACCCAGCAAGCTGTCACATAACTGGCTTCAAGCTCTCACTTGGCAGATAAGCATTTTAAACAAAATGTTTCACTACTGAGGAAAAAAATAAATACATTTTTAATACTGCAAACTTCAAAGCTCGTCTTAGAGCTTAACTGCGCAATCAAGATTCAAAATCAGCTCAAACTACCAATTCGTGGATGATATCAGCTGATTTTATGCTCTGGAACAAGCCTCTGAGTTTCAGTAACAAACTGCATCAGCCAATACAATGTTCCTGCTAGTGGTTAAAAAAAAGTTCGCAAAATCTAATCTAATTTAGGTTGCCCAGGATGAATCAGACAAAGATGAATTGAGTTTAATTCTGAAATTAGATACACGATCCACCCACACAAAGTGGAACTGTACATGTTCATTATTGGAGGAACAGAATGAGCTTTGATGCAGCCGGACTTCAACTTCCTAACCTGTTTCTGGAGAATCATCAGAATTTATTCCTGGATATATTCTGCAGCGTCATACATTACCAATTTGTTTCACTGAATATGTTTTGGAGGAAATGCCTGTCTGGATTATGTTCTGTACCATTTTTCAGTCCAAGAAGTGTGGCATTCCCAAACCACCATGGGAAGTCATCAGTAGGGTGAGGAGGAAGTTCAGGTGAAAGCACAGGACTCTGACAATAAAAAACAGGGCTTTAATAGCCTAAATGTGCACTTGGGGAGGGAAAGGTTGTGGTTTTGATCAAATAATCAGGGTCATTAGTTTGAGTATGTGTGACAGAAATGACAGACAAAAATGGGAAACATAACAATCAACACTGCCGAAGAATTTAAATTCTCCAATTTGGCCTTCAGAGCGGCTGTGACACCACCTGAACACCCCTCGCTGCTCTCAGCTGGAATGCATTATCCTTACAGTATACAGATGCCAACCACAAGACATATTTTGCAAGTCACACCAGCTACTATGTCTCAATGGCCATCTCTCAGCGGTTCACACAAATTCTGCACATTCTCTCTCGGTGTGTCTTTGCTGTGCTCAGAGGCCGGTCGCGGCAGCACACATGCCTGGACAAAGGAGGCCTCTCCAGCTGAGTGTGTGAAGTGTAGGTTGTTGGTGGCGGCTGTAACCAGATATCTGTGTTTGGCTGGTGAGGAGTGACGAGCTGCAGAATGAACTGGCAGGACTTCTTCTCTGTCCAGTGATCCAAGAAAAGAAACGATAGAGGGGGGAAAAAAAAGGAAGAGGGAACCTGTCTACCTGTGTAACCGCAGGGAACCAGCAAACACTTTTAATTATTGCTTGTTGCTCAATTTTCTTTCTTACCTTTTTGATTCACATATTATCTATTTTTTCTTCTTCTTTTTCAAAGTTTTCGGTGTTTTTATTATTTGTTTTATCACTTATACACAAATTATCCTGATGTGAAAGAGGCTGAATTTAAAGATTTAAAATTACAGCCCGGAAATACATGAAATATGTATTTCATTTTGTGCCACTTATTCAGCCATAGAGATGACTCCTTCGCTCGAAAACAATGAAAAAAGATGGCGCTCAAAGCTCAAAAAAAACCCCAAAAACCTCAACAGCGAGGTGTCTTTTCAGAATGCTCCGAGCCTTTCAGATACTTGCAGGTTTTCCCACTTCCTTCCTGTCTTCTTTTATTAACTTTCTGTCTGTTGACCAACATCCTAACAAGGATTTTTTTCATAAATAATAACTCCAGGACTCTGTGCTCTCGGCCCTCCTCTCTGCATTCTGTGCTTCGCAGTGCAAGTGCATACGGGAAAGTAATACATCACTGGCACGACGCGCTGTTGTGGGAACAAATGCAATCAGTTAAAGATGAAGTCTATTACAAGACATAATGTGGCTGGAATGAGGCGCTCTGCACATAAACAACTTTCACTGTTGTTCTGCGCCTCCGTGCATACGACTCAGACACACACTCACTCATTCACACACACACATACACACACATGCCGGCACGTTTTAAACAGGAGAGCTGTAAAAGGATGGACTGTCGAGACACTGCCAGGTGAAAAGTGTGATGATGGGTTGTTGGCAGCAGCTGCTGGCTGAGGACCAGCACTCCATGTAAAGCCATGTAAGCCCTCCAGGTGTGTGTGTATACAGTAAGTGCAAGTGTGTGTGTGTGTGTGTGTGTGGGTGTGAAGCTATATATTGTGCATTTTCTCCATCGCTCGTGGAAAGTGCCAGTCAGCAGTTTAACCACCGTGGGAGAGCACAGGGGAACGCTTAACCAACAGAATGGCGCTCCACCTCTGCTTTCACTTCACACACTTCAACACAAATCCCGGCCTACACGCTGCTGCCACATGTTATACAAGACAAGAACTCTTTCTCTGGTGAAGTTTATATTCGAAGCGGCTGGCTCGGGGGTGTAGATGAGAAAGTCGGTCCTCTCTTCAGATGTGAGCTATTTGTGATGTGAGCATTTTGAAATCCAGCCACCAGATGTGAAAGGGCCCCTGCATCAACGTGGAAGGGCGTGTGAAGACGATAGCAGCAGAGCAACGGCCGCCCTACATGTTGAGCTCAAGACCGGCAGAGCTCTCCATCAATCGATCTCCAAGCTCTCGTGCCACAGAGGTGCAAAAACAAAACAGTAGTGCAGGACATAGGTTAAGAAAAGCGGAGGCAAAGCAGTAACCCAGGAAAGGAAAAAGCAGACGTGAGTCAGTGATGGAAATGGGTCGGAAATGCAAGGGAAGGCAGATGCACGAGGACAAGTGTTCCCACTCACATTTCTGAAACATTTTCAATGGTTTTAATTAGGTCTGGTGTCAGTGTTGGTCATGGATTTCCACTACTCCTAATCTTCAGAGGAGACATCTCACTTTCTCATGAGCTTGTCACCTGAGCGAGGGGCGCAGCAGCTCGTACTCAGAGACCTTGCTCTGATGACAGCACACTCAAAAGCCTGGTTAAAGTTTACTAGAGTCAATACAGGCAAAATGCTCATTGCCACAAGTGCAGCCAGAGTTTTGCTAGCATAAGCAGTCATCTAGCAATGGTGTATCACATGCATGAAGGCGGAGAAGTGCAGACTGCCATGCTCGTAGTTCATCTCTCGTTTTTCCCATTCACCTCAGGTGTATTACAGACTATTAACTAACCGGGTAGAGATTAAACGTAACTACTGGCCGTCCGATTGCTGAGCTATAAATAAATTCAGTTCGAAATTCACAGTTCCAGTTGCTCGGTGCACCCAGATCATCTTCTGTATGGAGGATATTTTTGGCCACAAATTAAAATCTAAACAAAAAAATAAGAGATGAATTTAAAAGCTTATTGTTTTCACTACACTACAAGGAATGATCAGGTGGCAATTAAACATTTTAAAAAGCTAACGTTCAAAACGCAAAATTATAGTCGGAAAATGGTAGTGGAAATGAAACAAGAAACATTGAATGAGAAACTCAAATTGGAACTTGAAAACCTCTAATGGAAAATAGTTAAGTAGAACATTTCAAAAGGGTTTACATTGCATTTCAAGTCCATCATTAATTTAATGAAGGGAAAATATAGTAGGTTTTCCAGAAAAAAACACAGTATAAAGTGATATTTTTTGTCTGGCCTATTAGTATGCCACTGTAGTGCAAAATGGACACACACAACTCTCATTTCATTTACTTATATCTGATGCTTCTAAAAAGAACGTCTCTCTCTCCACAAGTGAGAAGTCATGTGTTCATGTCTCACCAGTATTGATATAACATTATCTTGACAATACATAAACATTTGACAAATGCCTCCATTAAAGTCCTCTTTGAGAACTTCGGCTGACGGCAGAGAAACAACTGGAATCCTCCTTTTGATCGCACCTCGTGTCGTTATGATGGACAAGCTCGACTCCGATAGGCTGCTGAGCCAGTGACCTGCATTGTGAAGGGCTCCAAACACTGCAGTTTTAATGAGCTGTCTGTCTGGGAGTCCGTTTGGATTTAATAAGCTCATTAATCTCTATCTGCTCTCCTCCGGGCACAACCGAATCAAAAAAGCGAATGTGGTTCCCATCTTGCACCCACCAGCCAGACACTCCTATTGATAAATAGTCTAATTGAAGTCGAGAGAAGAAACTGTTTACTTCTCTTTCTCGCCTCTCATTCAGCCTCGAGGTTTTCAGGTTGAAATGTTTGAGATAAAATGAAAATGTCTGAATGGCGGGATATAAAAGAAGTGGTGATAGGGATGGAGAGTGACGCTGAGACTTGAAAAGGAGCAGAAATTGGAGAAACCGAGAGGAATTACATCAGAGTCGACGCCAGCTTTACTGGTGGACGTAATGGCTAAAAACTAGAGGTGATGAAACTCTGCTTAAAGTCTTTCAGTGGACGTCTGATCAGCCATCTCCTCTCTAAGAAGCAGATGATGATTAGTCAGGCTTTGACAGAACCTGTCATTCAGCTCAACAGTGGACATGAAAAATATCTCCTGCCCTGGTGTACCCTGTATTAGCGCAATTTTCCAAACACTGAAGAGCCGGTGAGGCAAGCGCGTGAAAGCGTTTCCATTTTGCCTTCACATGTATTTCCTCACTTTTAACTCTCGTTTTACATTTCTTTTTTCATTTCGGAATCAGCTTTCAGGAAAGTTTTAGCGACCTCTGCCACTTCTCAAGGAGCTGCTGGTTGTCAAATGCCTGCATCAATGGCAGAAAGAGCAAGGCTTTCTTTTGGAACAGGATTACATTAGAAACAGCCCTTTATTACCTTCGAAAATGAGGTCATGAGGTTTTCATCCTTGCTGTTGGTTGGTTGGTTGAACTACTGAACAGATTTCCATGAAACTTGGATCGAGGAAACATAACACGTTCAGAAACAGGGGAATGTAAACAATAAATGTGGGTCGAAGAATTCTCCACGGGTCCCTTTAAGGTCAAATAAAAAAAAAAATCACCTTTCTGGTCATTTCTCCAGTTAACATTCTTTCAGCTTTGCCTTTATTGGTCGGCTTTCATTTGAGACTCGATCATTATTTGAATGTCATCTTTTATATGTGAATTCAAAAAACAGTGATGAAGCACATCAATCAAAGCTTTACGCTCAACAAAGTGAGACTGTGGTAATGTTGTACGTGAGCAAGCTGTGTCAAACTTCAGAATCCGTGCCTCTCGCACGTCGAGCGTCTCCTGAACAACAGCGGCAACCTGAGCCCTCTTTTGTCGCTCGGGGTAAAGTGGTAGTCGTTGACAGATTTGACATTTAGCTGGACTGTCAACAGGAGAAAGAGGGAGGAGGCTGGAGCAGCGACGTTAGCCCTGATTTCTTAACCTTCAGAATTACAACAATCCAAGTGCAGATGTGTAGTAGTCATTCAAGGAGAGGAAATATTTTAGATGTAACACACCCAGCCGCACACAGAGCAGAGCTTGGCTAAGGTTTCCAGTAAGGGAAAGGATATTCTTTGTGTTGAGGACTATTACTGAGATGTGATTGATGCAGAGCTTTCGTGCTGCACTGTGTATCATTAACATCTCATATTTCCGATACGGTTTAAACATCCGTTTAACTCCATACTGTCGGGTCGTGTTACTTTGACTGTTGCATGAGTCACTTTTTCTTGCAAAACGTGGCACGTAGACACATAATCTTTTCGGTGACCTTAGCCATCATCGCACCTTATTATATCTTCGTTGATACACACCTAGCAAGCCGACAACGCCTTGAGCCTTAAACTCTCAAGGCAAGTTATATAGGGCTCGTTTTAGGTTACCTAATTGATGGCTTGACATATTTATCATCCCTGCATGTCATGGCTGGTCCGGAGTCTTTCACTAAGGCAGTACTGGGAGTGATGAAGTGGTCCTCTTCACTTTCAGTGTCTCAAATCGCTGCCAGGTGAAAATCTCTTATCTCCAAACAGTGAGCTCTCCGGGACTTGTACGAAATGGTGTTGTGTTGTGATTGCTGACAAGAGAAATCATGCGGTGGATTATGAATGAATCTGAATGTGTCTAATGGGCCAATAAGCCATAACACACACAGCCCTCTGAAAACTCAGAGAACCATGTCAAATTTTAACATAATTGAAAAATAAAGTGTTGCTTTGGAATAACAACATTTCCACACTGCGGCGGCGCTCTCTCTTGAGGTCTCGTTCCGCTGTCGTGAGCTCCTTTCACTTGGGGGGTCGGGGGGGTGGGGGAGAGAGACGGATAAATGACTGCCAAGCCGTGACAAAGCCAGATCTTTTTCCCAAACAAAGTGGCCACTTTGGCCAGGAATTTGACATGAGTGATAACCCCATTGCTCTCTGCCAACAGTCTTCCTATTCATGAGATCTGATCCATGGACACTTGGGCTCGTGTTATTAGCCCCACAGCTACTGCAGGTTAATGAGGCACACCAGTGAGGCAGTAAATATACCAAAGAGGAGAGAGCGCTTCCAATCTGCTAGCTAGAGAATGAGACAACAGGTTAACATCGAAGATCACTAAGTTTGGATTTGTATAAAATGTTTGTTGATTCCTACATTAAGCTCTTGGAATATGACCTGAACAATAAACCAGAATATTGAGTTTGAACTTTCAGAGAGCTCCAGTTCTAATTCGGATGGTACCCAATCTTAGGCACCTTTTTTAAATTATATGTCAGTAATGACTGAGACAATAGTGATAGAACACTTTCCCCCTTCACATCCACTGTGTTCAAGGTGTTAACAGGACATGCTTTTATATTCCTTTATAACTTTATATTCCTGTACTTGAAGGCAGAATGAGTAAGAATTATCAGTTGTAGTTAGTAAACACAACATTTATGGCTCTTTAATACCAGAGTCACACACTCCCTGACTGTGTTCCCCAGATCAGAGCCCAGTGTAACAGCTTCAGCCCTCACATCATGCACACTGTGTCAGCTGGGGGCTGTACACCCACCGACCAAAAGTCGGTGCCCAGAAATGTCCCACAACCGGTCAAAACACAAAAATAAGAAATACAGACAGATGGCAGGTTCTCCACAGATACAGACACCATCACACACTGGTGATGAATAAGAGGGATTATTGCTGTATGAGTCTAAACATTGTAATTTAAAGAAGATCCTTAGCACTCTGCTTTTAATATCTGAATTCTGCACGAATATAGCTTGTCAGTCAATTTGTGGCTGAGGTCCAACACTTAGCGACACTTTCGGGTCCATTAATGGTGAATTTACTGCCAGCTATCTAGCCCACTATCAGTTTGCTGTGATCAGGGATTTTGTCCTCATCGCTGGTCGCTTTCTCCTGTATCCCTGTCACTGGAAATACTTGCCTTTGACATATCCTGAAAAGGATCAATCAACCACTACAGCATCTTAGCCTTGATGCTGTGAACCAGAAGTCTATTTGGATTGAAAGACACTCAAGTATTTGGCTGATAACCAGTCATTACAGAGATGATTGTATGAGCAAATGCATGAACAGGGACTCATGGCTCATCTCACTTTCTCAGGCTTACGGATGTTCTCTAAATTATTGTCTCACAAGATAGCGTGGAAAGAGGAGGAGAGGGCTGCCATTAAAGTCTCCGAGTGATCTATTCTGTTATTTCACCGAGGCAATGAAAATCAGCGATTTAAAACATAATGTGAAATCCCCTTGGAAGAAAAGGATTGCTTCATGTTGCGATAGGCCTCTGCGGAGCGCAGACACCCCGCGAGAACATTATGAAACCTTGAAATTGTTTTTCATTTTCCAAATGCGAGCGTTCACTCCTGATATGAATTAATTTGGATAGCATTTCTCCAAAACAAATTAAAGGGCTGGGTATGCCTGCAAACTCCAGCACTTACTGAACTTACTGAAATGAGACTTTAATTGCTGATGATATTAAGCTGTCTCATCTCCTGTCTTCAAATTTCTCCGAGGTATAACCTCAGACACAAAATGAAGTAACAGGAATAGGCAAAACTTAGAACAAGTGATTTGCATTTTTCTTTAAAAATTCCCCTTTAAAGGGGACCTATTGTTTTTTTAAATGTGGGCCAAGTTTATGGAAAAGTAATCTGTTTGAGCACAAAGCTCAGGTGATCTGACTCATCTGCTTGTGTACTGGTCATCTGCTCGAGACACAGCTTACCCACGAACTACAGGGAGCAACCAGCCACTGAGTCGTCCGAGGTGACTTACTGCTGCTTCAGCCATGACTCTGATCGGGACTCTCAAGGATGTGCTAATGCTATGCGAGGCTACAAGTAATTGCCGGCTGCTGTGAACTGTGACGTTCGCTTCTGTCAGCCAATAAGCTCAGTTAACCATGCAGTTAGAACTAATTGTTTCACACTATTCCACTGATCCACAGGTGGCATGAATGCACCAAGAAATGAATGAAAAATGACCTGAGAAGAGAAGAAGACTGCGAGGAAGAATTAATTATCACCCACCTTTCTAACTTGCTGATGAAGTCACTGATCACAGATAACAGGTGTATATTTAGACTTTGTGTTTCAAAAATGTCAAGTGAAACATCCTTGAACTACTTTCAAAGTATCTACCACATAACTCCTCTGATTCTAGAGGGGAAACAGGAAGTGACGGCAAAAGAGCGAGTGTGTCTACTGTGCTGAGGGTCAGACATGTCTGTATGAACTTGGTGAGTGTGTGTCTGAGGACATGTTTGCACGGAGCGCTCCCAACAAGTACACCAACTCCGGCGACCCGCACCATGCGCCCGCCTAACATCCACAGGAGGACACATCTGGAGCTGTAATATAACCAGAAGTGTTTGCTAATGCATGAGCATACTGGCAATGCGAAAGTATGTGCAACCGTGCATATGTTATGAACTCCCAGCACTGTTGTCTACACCAGAAGGCCAAACACGCACATTACAGAGGCGGGTGATGAGTGAGGCAGTGGGGCGGAGAGCGAAAACACAATTTCCTCAGCAAACCAAAGGGGTGTGAGTCGGGGGGGCGCAAACAATCTCTCACACGCCAGAAAAAACTTCTATGTTTCTTCTCACACATCCACGCACAACCCCTCTCACACATATAACTAAGCGCACACAAACCCAGGGGTGCCCTGTCTCGCCACCACTTACCCGGCTAACGATGGGCTAATCACTTGCTCATGCTAGCAGGCAAGGCAGAGAAAAGCCATCAACCTGACATGCTCACTCCAGGCCACCGCTGCTAATGAAGACAAGCTACTGCAGTCGGGAGGCAAATATGAGGAAAAATTAGATTATGAGTCACTTAAATGCCTCACAAGACAAGTGTCGGTGCACACGCTGGAGTTTTTCCAAGGCACAGTGCTGCCGGGGAATGTTGCTGTTCGTGTGCCTTTGTCCTGAGCATGGGACGGGACATTGTGAGAGTCACCGTTTAAGGTCCAGCAGAAGGGGAACATGATATTCATCATGATGTCTTCATCAGCTTATAAACACTTGGAGCAAAGAATCCTGCCTTCGTTATCTTAGTGTGAGCCTTTTATATCTGCAGAGGGAGCGGGGTCCTCTTCCACGGAGCGAACGAGGGCTGTGCAGTTGTTTACAACGTGGAATCATGCCGCTAGATGACACACACGCTTTATAAATCCTTGGCTGTGCAGCATGCAATTACCAAAATAAATGACTGAACAATGTATGAGTGTCCATTGTGGAAGAAGAATTCAGAACCTTTACTTAAAGTGAAACTCTCGCCAAAACGCTACCTAAGCTTTTTTTGTTTTTTGTTTCGGTCCCCAGAGGTCAATCATGTGATCAAGATCTGATAATTCTGCCGGTGATTGGCTGTAACGTTACATGTGATTACGGCATGCAAGAAAAATACATTCGCGGTTACCAGAGACATTTTGTGGTTACGCCCACAGACGGGGTTGTATCTGTGTTGTGAACTGTAGTTGTGTGTGTCGTCAAACTGATGAAAAAATGCCACCGAGGTCAAAAGCATGGCTCCATTTTAGCAGGATTGATGCCAATCATGCACGATGCAATATATGCAAAAAAGTCATTGTTGCTAAAGCTGGACGGTCGGCTGGTTAAACAGTACGTTTACTGTACGTTCACTTTTATGTTTCTCTTCTCCTCACAGTAGACACCATCAGCCAGGAGCGGGTTTGTCTGTGTCCTGAGAAAGCAGGCATGTTGATTTTTCTGAAGGAAAACTGCAAAGTGAAAAGGTCCTCAGTATGTAGCAGTGAGCATCAGACGTTGACTTGTCACTTGTTTGCAAGTGTGCTTTTGCACTGGAAATTATTCTTTGTTTATTTTTTTCTGTGAGAAAACAGCTTGGAGTGGAAAAATACCAAAACTGAAAAGTAAAACTCAAGATTTGTACTGTAATTGATATTATAAAATTGGTATCGTTCAGGAACCGTATTGAAGTGTTAAGGTACCATGTACCTTTTGTGTACTCCTGTACTATACCTGAGCAAATGTCCTTAAGTTACATTCCACCACTGGTGTCTGTGGTGTGTCCTCTTACTGTTTCTCATGCTGTTTCCTTGGCGCACCGTGTGATTGATAATCTCACTAATCAACTTGCGGACAATCCAGTTCTCTGGTTGGCACCCTGAAATTGTGACACACTGTAACTCTGTCAGGTTCAGAGAGCCTACAGGCAAACCTGAGACCCTGTGAGCGAGTGTCTGAGAGCTGGACAGAGGCTTGAGAGGGATGATGAGAATGAAAGCTGATGTATAAGAATGTAAAAATGTATGTGAATGCAAACAATCTCTTTCTCATCCTGAAAATATGTAATTGCATGCTCAGGACCTAGGCACAGATATAAACAACACCTGGGCTGAAAAAGTGAAAGAAAAGAGGGTGACAGTTCAGCTTCCTCCTACTTTCACCTTGGATTTGTTGCTAAAAAAAATAAAGTGTTTTCCTGTTTCCACTGGGATTCGCAACGGCGCTTCCTTTTTTCACAGTAAACATCAAAAAAACTTTGGCGAGGAAGTGAATGCAAAGCAACGCAGCCATGCAACATTTCAACAATCAAGGTGTTCAGCTCCACCACTGAGGGGCCGCTGTCCCTTTTCATTTTCAACTCTGACACTGTGCTGCACACACCTTTAGTGCGGTCTCTCTCCTAATCTGTCCCGCGGTAATCTCTGCTGAGCTCTGTCCTACCTGAGAAAGTCTCCTTCAGTGAGACAAAACAGGAGATTACAGACAACAGCGGTGGTGACACAGAGCTACCATCTGATGGCAAGACCGCTTTCCCACGGCCGCGATGTCTCCAGCGAGCCCCAGACACCTACAGGACTATCAAAACAAACCGGAGAGCACGAGTGTGTGTGTGTGTGTTTGTTCAGGTACCAGTACATGTGGTCTGCTATCACCTGTCGTCTCCAGTGCAAGGTGAATAGATAGAACAGTCACCGAGCAGAACCGTGTGTGTGTTTGTAAGTGTGTGTGTGTGTGTGTGTGTGTGTGTGTGTGTGTGTGTGTGTGTGTGTGTGTGTGTGTGTGCCTCTGCGTAAAGGTGCCCTGCTTTTCTAAACACGAGTCGTTTGTTGAATAAAAATCCATAATCAGATAAGTAAACACTCCCCAGTCCGTCCACTGGGGTAAAAAAAAACAAAAAACCCCCCAAAAAACTGATAAAAGCTGGGATAAATTATTATCGCCGTGCGTGAGGAGACAAAGGGCTGGGATGGTGGGATTGTATCTGCTGTTAGATTAGCGCTCTGGTTGACTGGCAGCCACAGACAGAGCAGACACGGAGGTCCACAGCCAAACCACAAAACCACTTTCTCACGGTCTTCGCTGGAGATCACAGCACAGCTCAGTGCACCCCCGAAGAACTTCTTCAAATCTTAATCGACAGATGAGAAAAACTCGAGCCTCAGATCTAAACTTTATTGGTGCGCGCAGGCCAGTTTTTATGATGTGAAGTTTCATATGATACCGTGGAAGAGCGGAGAAGACAGGGGTGTCCACGGATGAGGTCATTTCACCCGGCAGGAGTTAACGGCGCCTTGCAGAAAATGGAATTCCCGCCTGGAATAAATGTATACCGTGGCCACAGATCTTGATCAAATCTTCTCCTGAGCCATTTTCGAGTTTGTCTTAAACTCATTCCGCAAAAAAAAAAAAAAAAAAAATGACTGTGCACCTTTTTTTATTCCAGTATTTTTCAGGGGCACTTTTATGTCTTTATTATAGAGTAGAGAGTGGGGAGATGATAGGAGATGAGGACACAGTGAGACGGGGAATGACATATAACCGTCCCTGGCTCAGATCTGCCTGGATTTCAGACAGGTACTTTGAGCCTCAGGGCGCCCCAGACACAATTAATCACGCTGGTCATTAATTAAGTTCAATAAACACGTTCGATCCCTCCTCAGTGACTGGGCTGTTCTCAAATGTTGTCACGTTTCCTGCAGAAGGAGACAGCCCAGTGTGGATGAAAGCTCCAAAAAAGATGAGCTAGAGTAAACACATTTTTTTACTACTCTTTCTGATTAAAAAAACAAGAAGAACTTAAATGTTGAATACTCAAATGTGTTGGATTTCTATATATTTCATATGTTTTGCACACTTGAATAAAACATCATGAAAATATTAACCACAGGCCAGAGTGCATGGAGAAGATAAGTTTAACCGTTGGATTCATAAATTCGTACCAAACGCACTGTATGTTGAGCTTATCTAATTTTAAATGTCTCCGCACTCCTCTGTGTTTTGCTTATCACGGGTGATACTGGTGCGTTTTTCCGATGAAAGCGGCTCTTTAAAATTCCATTCCAGGGCCGCTTTTGTGCAACAGAAAATCAATTTACATTTTTATTAAGTGGTGCTTGATTGAAAATGGTACAGCTTCCTTTGAAATCTCAGTCACAGACACTCACGCGAAAAGGTCAGCAGCTACCAGGACGGGGAGGAAAAAAAAAGAAAAGAAAGAAAAGCTACAGAGGGGTTTCATTAGCGTTAAAACACCTCCGCAAACATTCCCCCCCTCTTAGGAAAATATCATCTGCTTTTATTAGTCATTAAACATATGTGAGAGTGGATGAGACGGAGTGTGACGGGGGAAAGTGTGCACCTCTCGTCTGTTTTATGTTGGAGCAATGGTGGAGAAAATGGCTGAATAATACATGACATGATGTTTTAATTAGCAGGCAACAGGGCCGCTCGGTAATTAAAACATAGCCTGGTTGGGAAAGGTCAGAAGCTGGCGCTGGGGGCATGGAGTCAGCCGGGGAGAAAGCAGGTGACCTGTTTGGGGAACGCGGGGGAGTCTGAGCAAAAGTACCCACACTCACACTGCACCCAGATCTCATTCTGGGTGTATTTTTTGATCTGATCCTCTGTTAGGAAAGTGAATGTGGGTGACTTCTTCAGTGACACAGCATTTATTTAACTCTGGCATGAATGAGCCTCTCGCAAAACTGCCGTCGGTACGGTTCCCTTTGCTCTTTCTATGTGGGTTTTTTTAATCATGTTGGTGTGATTTCGCTCACACCTGCTCGTTAGCTGATATCAAACAGCGAGTGCCCCCCCTGCTGAGATTCAGTTAGAGAAAGAATTTGTTTTCTCTCTGAGAGATATTAGACACAAAGACGGCACACCATATTTATGATATTAGTTAGTTTGTGAAGGTCGCATCACGCAGTCAACACTTGGAAGGAGAAAAAGTTGCGTAAGTGGTGTATGCAGATGTTTGAGGTTAAAACCTCACATCATCACTATTTTTGTGCAATTTACTGTCCAGCCCTTTATTTGACTTTCTAAAATCTGATCTGAAATGTTTGCTCCATATCCTCTTGTTTACTGTAGTAGTCACCTTGGAAACTGAAGGACATTTTATCACAATGTCATAATAACAGAATTTTTGTGTCCAACAATCTTTTTGTGCTTTTGCGAGAATATATTAAATCACATCATGAAGTCAGGTGTTTTACTTGTATTTGCCTGAATCATATTCACCCTTAGATAGATAAGTCGGTCAAAAAAATGACCTGGTGAGGTTGTTTTCTTGCAATATCTTCATATAATAGTATATGAAACATAATATAAATATTTATTCTCAACATTGCTGACAAAAAATGGCATAAAAACATGTCGGCAAAAGCATCAGCCAAGTTTGCAACATCATCATAATAGTGCAAGTGGTTACATGACAAAAATGCTACATTTCTTTTTGCTCACCTGTCAATATAACTTTTGAGGAAACACCAGATGAGAGACAGAGAGGGCAGGGAGGAAGACGGCCAACCTGACTTAATGTAGCATGAACAGGACTGAAGCGCGTTACCTCGTCCGTGAAAACGTCTGTCCAGTCTAGACGGATAAAGAATATGAGGTATAATAAAAAAAGAAAGTAAAGAGAAAATAAAATGATAATGGGGGGAAAAAATTCAACCTGAATGTCAGCACTAAAAGTCTGTTTTGCGAGTAATGCAATGAAACATTTTCTGTTGATGAAGCGCTGCTGATGAAGTGGCACAACAAGGGAAATGGCGTGCTCTTTAATCACGTCCTCAAATCTTCACAGGATAAAGCTTGCAGCACACTCCACCACGCACAAGTCAGTCGTTAGTAATTCTCCTCAGCCACATTAAAACCAAACAAAAAATGCTTCCTCCTGACTCCCGCTCAGGGGATGATGGAGATTAGATCCCCGCCGTTAACCCGCATTACTTGAAATTCAAATGGCTCTTTGTTAACAATGCATGTTAGGGAAGGGGAAGAAGGGAAAGTAGTTTGCCGCAGTCTTGTCGTATTAGATCAAGTCGTACACCATCTGCCGTGCCCTCCCTTGCACGTGGGTGACGGTGGAGTTTGAACAAACTCACAAACTGGCCTTTTACTCTTCCCCCCCTGCCCGAGGAGCGCAGAAGCTGCCAGGATGGTAACTCGTCCTGACACTGTGACAGGAGCCGGGGAACAAAGCTTGACACGGCGAGCCCTCCCATCCTCCCGTAATACATATTGCTCACTCTTCCTTAGCGCACATACACAAACGCCACAGGGGAATTGTCACCCACCCACACTGAAAGCACCCAAATCCCCCCCCCACACACACACACACACACACACACACAGCCCCTCCCATGTTTGAGTTATTACCTGTTTCCATTATATCTTTCACGCAGGGGGTCTATTAAAGCTCGAATGGGGTTATGAGACGGGGAGCCGAGAGCCGAACATCTCAACCTTTATTGAGCTGTCTGTTACCGTGAGAAGAAGCACGCACGCACCACCAGAAAAAAAAGACAAAGTCCATAAAACAAAACTTCAGACAAGAGCAGATGAGGCAGGAGGAGAAGGAGGATGAGGAAGGCTGGAGGAAGAGGTGGAGGGGAGAGAGAGAAATGAAATGGAAGTGGTGAGAGGGATTGCCACTGCAAGCTGAGAATATCAGCACATCCACAGCACCCACCCAACCATGAGTACCGTCTGCAAGATTTTTGATAGCACTGTTATTTATGTGTTTGAGTACAGGGGAGGTCGAGTGTGCTCTGAGACAATGTGAAGAAACGCCACTCCACTCTGTAACACACACGCAGTGCACCGTCACAAGGTCACCGGTCAGCTGAGGAGGTTGGTGTTACTTCCTTGAAAGTTTCTTAGTTTCATCAAATGTGCTCCCGTACAGGCTTGTGCACATGCAGTCAAAGGGTGTGTGTGTGTGTGTGTGTGTGTGTGTGTGTGTGTGTGTTTGCGAGAATTCAGACTCACATGCAGCAGACAGTCCTGGTGAGCGAAAACTGAAAAAAAATTAAAAAATAAATAAAAATATATGCCTCCATCGCCCTAAGACAACATGTGTAAGTAAAAAAACATAAATCACACTGCACTCAGTTTGGCTACATATTCTCACAGTCTGGACGGATCGGTTCACTCGGCGCTCTCCCGCTACACTTTGACGGGTTTGTGTGCTCCAGGCAAAGGTTTTCTACATGGCACAAAAACAGCAGTGATTTGCAGCTCGTATTAAAATGAACAAATGGATTCTGGAAAGTCAGGGGGAAGACCGCAAAGCTCTGAGAGATGAGAGCTATGCCCAAAATTTGTTAATTCACGTCACACAGTTCCTGAAATGAGTTTGAATGATGCAGATTTTCCGGATCTGACGCTGAATTTATTGCTGATGTCTGTCTGCCAGGATATGTTTACTGTGAAGCAGCGGTAAAGAAAAAGATGGAATATTTGATGTGACATAATTGTAAATTCCCATGTTTTTTTCAATTCTCTGTGGGCAAAATGCAACTTTGCTGACAAGTGATTACACATATCAAATGAAAGGAAAGCTAAACTTGAATACAATAGTTGCAGGAGCTTAATGAATATTTTAGTTGAGTTCTTGTCTCGCACCAATTTGAAATATTTTATTATTCTTTTTGGCTCTTCTGAGTGATATTTAATCACTTCTGAGAATATTTCTGAGAGAACTTTTGACAACAATAATGCAACAAAGGGCTTCAGGCTGAATAGAATCTAACAGAAAAACACAGAGAACACCAGAACACTTGAAAAAAACAAGAACAGAGATGTAAAAACAGCTGAAGTTTCATGTCTTGAATGCACATGAGAGAAGAAGTTAAAGTTAAGCTGATTACAAGTTTGTCTCTGCTGCTGTGAAGATTGTAACTGTATGAGTTAAAGGAGCTCAGATGTCTGCAGCCAGTGGTCACTAATTACATTTACTTAATTACTCTACGCAACAACAAATTGGAGGTAATTAGGTTCCATATTTAGCTTTTTTTCTCAGTGGCAAATATTGTACTCTTTTGTGTGACACCTTTAGTTACTACTTATCTCTTCACTTTTTCTAAATTCAGTTTCACATTCGGAAAAATGCAGAATTTAAATGTTTGACGTACTTAAGTATCAAAAGAACAAGCAAAAGTCAATTATATTTACATATATGAATGCATATACTGAATACTGTGGTTCAATCAATGTACTGTACTTTGGCTCTGATGCAGCATGTGATCTGCAAAGTAGCTAGTAACTCAAGTGATCAGCTGAATGCGGTGGAGTTCAAAATGCACCCATAACAGCACAAATCCATATAACAGTACAACACTGACAGTGACCACTTTACCTTTGAAACTTTAAGAAATTGTTACTGGTGGTAATACTGGTAATACCTTTGTATATTTTCACACTTCTTTGAATGCAGAGTATTAACCTGTGGTGGTGTATTTTCACAGCAGCAGCTCTGGATCAAGGATGCAGTGTGACAGGTAACTACCATGAATGAATGAGTCAATGAATGAATGAATGTAGGCTTCTTCTTCTGCTCCACCAGCACGATGTCTGAGCGCGCAGCTCCACCCTGCGTTCGAGTCGCGTCACTGCAGCAGGAGGCCGTGTTTACTGTTGCTAGGTAACGAAATCAGATACCAGCTCCCGCACTAAGAGTAGCTTTGTTTTACCGGTTAACGGTGTCACTTTTTTTTTCTTTTGTTGTTTGTTTGTTTGTTTTTTAAATTATTATTAACATGGCAGGAAACGAGAAGAAAACGGAGCCATCAGTGGTTCACCAAAACGCAATCCATGTCGAGACGATCCGGAAAGAGCAGAGACAGCAGAAGCTCCACACGGAGTTCAGCATCAACCCGCACCGCAAACGTGAGCTGCTAACGTTAACACTGCCTCCTCTCTGTGCTGCACAGCTGGGAGACTGTGGTGCTCAACAACAGGGACTTTATCTCCCACAAAACACTAACACTGACACCGGTCGACTGGTTTCATCATTTTCATTCTGTTCCTGGTGCGGAAAGAATTTGAAAAAATAGGCTGAACACTGGAAAAAGGCGTTAGTTTGCTTCAGTTGTACTGTCTTCACTGTCACAGATTCACCAGGACAGATGTTTTTTGTTTGTTTGTTTGTTTGTTTTTTAGATCACTCCTCATAAACAAACTTATAGGCTGTAAAGCTGCTTTACATCGTGAATTCTGATACTTTTGTCTGTTTCATTTTGGTTTTACTTCTGTGTTGTCTGTTTTATTCATTCTGGTGCTTTTTATATCTATACACCAATAACTTATTTTAAACCCCATTTTTAAGAGACTTTTATGTGAAGTCATACTTTTTAAACTCGATTTTTTTTTATTGTTTCATCTTCTCATTCCTTTTTACTGCTTCTTAGTCTATTTGTGTGTTTTGATTCCTCTCTTTTAATGTCTTTCCTCTTACCATCCTCTATTGCTTTTAATTGTTATCTTTAACATATTTATTGTGCTTTATTTATTTTTACTGCTCTCCTTTTTATCTGTTCTTAATTCCTCTGATGTGATGTTATTCTTTTATTTACTTCTATTTTCGCATCACTTTCTCTCTCTCTCTACCACTGTAACACTGGCCTTGCAGACGTTCTGTCTCTTTTCCACGTGCCTTTTATTGCTTTGCTCTGTTTTATGCATGAGCAGCATTTTGTAATGCTGTTTTGGAAAAGGTCTCTACAAAGGTATTGTCACTCTGAGCCTGTTATAAGTGGCAGTTTCATCTTTTGATACACACAGAGCTAAATAAAGACACTGCTCGTGATCCAAAAGGGGGAGCAAATAACATAACAGGACATGTGTCATTGTACCTGTTATACAATCTGTTGTCACATTCTACATGTGTAGATGTTGCATTGCCTTCATTTCTCACAATGTGTGTGTCTTCTTCTTCTTCTTAGTACACATCCTGCCAGACAAGCCCATGTCCAGGAAACCACCTGAAGTGATCGCAGACTGTAAGTTTACAACAGTTCCAGTGAAACTTGGCTTAAAAATGTCTTTGCTCTTCTCTTCTGGATAAATAACAGTTGAAGAAGGTATCACATTACTCCAGACACCAAGCAAGAGTCCAAACAGGGAGGACGCAGTTAGAGACGGTAAATGATTTACAGCGTCTGTGTCACTGATTGCTCAAATACTTCTCTCTTTTCCAGCGGACTTCATCCAGGCCTTTCACAAAGCCCGCCAGGAGCCCACCAAGAAATATGAAATGCCACAGACTGAGAGTCAGGAGATAGGATGGCTGTCAGCATCACTGGTGAGGAAAACACCACTTTGACAATTTGACAATGAAGTTGGCGTAAACATAGAGCCTGCACTGAAGCTACAGCGTCTTAATACAAGCAGCCAAAAGTAATTCAGGGACAGAAGTCTAGTTAACGTCATGTTGATTCTTATGGTTGAGCTTGGTTTTTGGAACTGGATCTGTGTTCAAATCTTAATGCATAGTAATACTTCCTGCCACCAACAGCACGTCCAGGTAAAAAGCTTTGACGGTAAGGCTACATAGCTATTGTCTGAAGTACTGATGGTTTATGAATTTGAAAGATTTTAAGACAAATAAATGCTAGGACCTCAAAAAATGTCACTATACTTCAGCTGTAATTAATAAAATTGGTACACCCAGTATAAACTGATTGGAAATAAGAAATCTCAACACTAAGATGGGTAGTAATACATTGTTAAACCTGAGCTTTCTATAGATTTTAAGCAATACAAGTTTGGGATTTTGGTTCAAATTTAGTTGTGTTATTTCTATTGTTTTGCATATTGTTTTGATTTCAAGAATTAAACCCAAAGAAACCACAGACTCATGAATGTGTTTTCTGGTCCCATTTAATGATTCATTAAATCCAATGTCCCTTCAACATCTTACTCAAGTCTTAATTCTACCCATTGTTTTCCCTCTAGATGCCATCAAATCGCAGCGACAGGAGGTTAAACTTCCACCGATTCAGCACGGACGTGACCATACACCAAGAAACTGCCCTGCGTTTATCCAACTGCCCCAAGACTGAAATTAAATCCGACCAAAAGTGAGCACCTGTGTTGAGATTTTTTATTTGTGTATCATACAAACATACAGGCGTCTTCAACAAAAGCATTTTTTTCATCTTAGCAATTTAAGAAAAAACACTTGCAGGGAAAACTTTTGCACAGGTCTATACAAAGCACCGTCTCCCCATCACATACTAATCATATCAGCGAACGGGAAAGGACAAAACTAACAACTGTTCAATATTATAAAATGTCATGTCACATGGGAGAGAATCAATGTGTCAAAGAGCAGAGTTAGAAAAAAAATAAAACACCAAACAGGAGCACGTAGCATAAAATAAGACAGCCAAGGTTGTTGTAGATACTGAGGTGTGATCACAGACAGTAGCTTTAAAACCACTTCAGAGATAATATGTCCTCAGACCGTAAAAACTGATCTTGAGCAAATTATAAAGAGGAAAAGACATTAAACATTTTCTTGACATTCAAATTCTCTCTTTCTTTTTTTCTCGGATAACAGCATTGTAGTTCAGGTATTTAGTCCACTCTTGGGTTAACCTTCCCTACAAAGTGAGGTCTTTTCTTCACCAGTCGCGTCCTTTAAATAGCTCCCTCAGCAGTATGGCCTGATGTCTTTCTTTGTCTCTCTGTGGCTTGAAGGGTTTCTCCACATCAATCCAGACACATTATATAGAAGCCATACTGTACAAAAAAGTGTAGAAGAAAAAGTTCTCCTGAAAACGTCCTGCGCCAAGGCAAGATTCAAGTCCAGCCTGTTCTTACGAGCGGGACTTCATCTTCTTGCGTACAGACTTTCCTGGGCGTTTCTGAAAAACAAGTGGAACAAAGTATGGAAAAATTAGCTTCTCCACAGTTTTTCTAGTAACTTAATAATTTCCTTTGACAAATTTTCCACATTTATTAAATCAATAAATCAGTCAGTCAGTGTTTTATGTGCATGTGACTCACATTTTGTTTTCCTCCTTTGCCTTTCTTCCCTCCTTTCCCGCCCTTTGCATGAGCCACTTTGGCGCGGAAACTGGAAACATCGTTGAAGCTCTCCTTGGTGTTCCACTTCTTCCCACTCTTCTTGCCTCCAAAGCCGAATTTCTGGTCCTTGTACTTTCTCTTGGCATTGGGGCTGCCAAAATAACAGTAAAAATTTTAGTGTTTAGTCATCTTGATATTTATGATTGCAGTGTGCAGAGCTGACATGCAACCACTCACCCCTTCTTGTTGGACACTTTCTTGGGTCCCTGAGAAGAGTCTTTACCCGCCTTCTTGTCTCCTTCCAAGAAATCCAGTTTATCAGTCATTCCTGGAGAGGGGGGGGAGATCAGACATCTTAAATCTCAATTTGAAAACATTCTCACAAATACATATTTTGCATAAGTCAGCAAAGCTATTTGCAACATTTTATAAATGTTTCACCTTTGTATGTGCAGTGTAATTAATGAAAGTCATATTCCAAAAAACAAAAAAACCTCACCTTTCTGATACTTCTTCACAGCGTTCATCATAGCCTTCTTCTCTTTCTGCCTCTTCTGGATCACCTCTACTTGGACCTGGCACACATCATAAACTCATTAAAAAGATGATAATTGCATCTTCCCATTACACATCAATGATCAATAGTGTGAAGGCAGACCTCTAGTTCATCTAGACACATCTACAGCCTACATCATAAAGGCTCATTTTTTTCAATTAACAAAGTACAGTAAAAGGATTCAAACAATTATAACAGAAGTAAAGAACAGACACCTACCTTTTTGCCAAACTTCCTTTGTTCACGCAGCTTCTTGGCCTTCTCCGATTTCTCCATCATCATCTGCTTTGAGATCAGCTTTTGCCTGATCTGAACAGGGGAAGACAAAACATTTTTGTTTGTGGCAATATTTGAAAGTCTGATGGAATAAAAGACCAGCTGTCCTGAACAAATGTCAGTAATGACCATTCACACCACACACACCACCTATATACAAGAACAAAACTCTCTGTGACTCCATCAGTTTTCTCACAATAATGGAATTTCTACCTTCAATATAACACCTGGAAAAGTATTTACATTTGAAACCACGAGAAAAAAAAAAATGACAGAAGACTGTTGATTTTTATCAAAAGATAAATATAAGTATAAGTATTGTGTACTGTGTTTTAAGCACAACAGCAATTTAAGATAATTTATTTCTGACCACATCAGAAGAGTGGGAGGCAAACTTGTTGTAAGAAAGGGCATTCGGGAGAGCTGACAGGCACATTTGGAATCACTTTCAGTACTGTGGAAAATGAATACTCATTACCAATATATTGGCATTCATTCATTATTTTTGACAACACTAGTCTCTATCATCCAAAATAATGTCTGGTATGTGTTACATTGTGGTACAATGGTACATTTCAGACGTCAAGCTATTCAGTACACCTTCCATGAATTAAGGTTCACAATTGAAGACATAATATTAGGCTGAAATTTCTGTGTTGACTTGTAATCGACACAGATTTGTGATGAAGAAACAACTCACCTTCTGCATGTGCTGGTCTGACTTAGCCATCTCTGCAAAGTAATCGTCAGGCCTCTTGGTGGCAATGCCGTTCTTTTTTAAGAGGGGCAGTGCCTCGAGGACTGTAGCTTGAGCTTGGCGATAGCTGGAAGAAAACAAACACAGATCAAAAATGACTTCTTTATACACTGTGATGGTGACACAGTATTTTTAACAAAGAGAGAAACAAATCATTTAGATCAAGCGGTATGGAGGCTTTAGCGTTATGTGTATTTTGCACAGAATATGAGTAAAAGATACAAAAAAAAATGCAAGCTGATCCTGCGGTTTTCATGGTACATTATATGTGATTCTTTATTTTTCAGAAAAAAAACTTGTGTATGCTTACAGCACTAAGACTGAACCAAGTTATTTATTGGTAGTCATTTCAACATTTTGTATGTGTAATGAACAACAGTTACAGTTCCATCCAAACACTGTTAATTGTTTGAGGAATGAACTTTACAGCCAACATTGTAAAAAAGTCCTTAAAGGTACATTTGAGCATTACAACTTCATCTGCAGTGGAAGATCACGTGGGTGCAAATAAGCTTCAGAACAGCTACTCTGCCAAGATTGTGGTGAGATCGTTTAGTCAAACTTTTCACATTTTCCACCAAACTCAACAAACGCATCATGTTACAGTCACTCACAAGAACATCTCCCTCTGGAAATCATCGTCCACGTTGACATCTCCATTTGCTGCATTTGGAACTTTCCCTTCAACTTTTGAGAGGACGTCCTCAGCTGGCAGGTTTGTCAAGTCTAACCTCTCCGTCCAGGGAAGATCTTTACGGAAGTCAGCAAGGCACTGTTTCATACCCTCCTGCATCACAACACAATACAAGAGGCAGTATATCATTATAGGACATTAGAGCATGTGTTTTCTGTGCTTCGTGTCATTGCTAACCACTCACAGTAACACACCAAACTTGAATACTGACATTTTGACATTTGTTCTGAATTCACTCACCACATTGTTGACACACTTTTTGGGTTCATCCACCAGGACGTTCATTCCAGGTTTCAACAACCCCTTTGCAAAGGCTTCTTGAAGCTAAAGAATACAGAACTTGTTTAAGTTTATATTCTGCAATTATATTCTCGGTCATCATCTGTAGCTATAAAACCAAAGACATGTACAGCCGGGGTGTACACACATGCACAACAGACAAAAAACACAGGATCAGTAAATCAAACGTAAGGCTATTACACTATAACTTGAGCAAGACAGTCTCATCACTTGCACTATTCTGTTCGGATAGTTTTACAGTTGTTAGCTTTGGCTGGCTAATGTTAGCCAATGTTAGCATGACAACAGTCACTCACCTCGCCGTCTGATAAGTCGCTGTGCTCCTCCTCTGACTCCTCTCCGAGCAGCGCGTCCTCCTCTGCTGACTCCATAGTCCTGCTATCGATAACCATAAGATGACAATATGTGACCTGATAGCCTTTAAGCGTGAGGAAAGCTGCTGTGGATGGATGTGGACGCTGCTCCTCACATGTACTGCGCGTTTCACGTGGGGAGGAAGTGACGTCAGGTGACGGGGTCGAACGTTCTACCAACACAGTCCGCCGGCGGAAAGAAAATGTAACGTTCAAAAGTTCCTACATGGAATAATAAAATAGCTACAGGTAAATAAGATGGCGTCAGTGGCTATATATTTATTCTCCTGCACCTTGAAACGGAGCGAAAATATCGTCATTGTGTCTGTATTAACTTTATCATCTTATCACTTTTTCTTTCATTGAACTTCCCCTTTAATTCCTCCATAATAATAACATCATTGAAGTTATGGAGGGACTATAAACGTATGCCTATTTCATCCATAAAACAGATTTTATATCACATAAAACTCGAATTAAATCATGACTTGAGAAAACTAGGATTTGTAATGTCAAGAGATTCCTCTTGGAGGTGCTGTCGTGCACCTGAACTGACAGAGAATATCTACTTATTTGTCTAATATTCAATACTATATTGGCCTAATTGTATGTTCAGAGTAATAGAGATCCACTATCAAGCCAATACACATTGTTTGATAAAGACAGACAGACAGACAGACCGATAGATCGGTTTAATAATGTTTTATATTGTTCAAACTACAAAGCAGCGGCCAAAACAAAACATTGGTTGGTGCCACGAGGACTGTGCAGAGCAAAGTCCAAACCAAACCTACTTCAAATCTTTATGAGCCCGATTCTGTAAATGATCTACTCTCATCTACCTTTAGTCTTTTCATGACAGACACGTTTAATCACATGTTTGTTCTTTGTCTAGTGACAGGTATGTTTGGGTTCGTTCATTCAAAACCCTCGCTCTCTTTTCTACACTGTTCCTGTGAATGTCACTGGACAATGAAACACTAAACCATTTCTATAAGGAAGTAGTGACTATTTTAACTTAATTCATTATATTTTCCAAAAGTTCTTTCTTGAATCAGTAGCTGCAAATTGATAATCTCCTCAAGAGGATAGACCAATGTAGCGTAACCGCTCCTTGCACTTCACACAGCTGGATGATTTTCTGAGTGAAACCAAGAGACATATGCCAAGGTCATCCACTCCATGTGTCCAGACTTGAAGCATATAGTGAGAAGGTCAGCGCTACAGCTTACAATCTGCATCGCCACATAAACTGTACACTGTAGTGAGAGGTTGGATGGGAATCACACTCATTCACTTTTATGTCAGTAAAGAAAGTTTGTATTCATCTTTTGTAGTCACGTAGCAGTCGTGTGTGGAGGACTTGCAGTTAGAGCCAGAGCGTGCACATGCTGAATGCTAATGGTGTGCTTTGGCCAGTGACCATGAAAGTAACTTGATCTTATTCAAAATGTCACTTGAAAAGGATTCGTCTTATGTGGTGAAGCAAGGATCTCAAGCCTTTAAGGCCTGTATTGAGAATGATCAACCATGATGGTGTTTAACTATTCATTGGACATATAATTATCATTTTTGGGGGGAGGACATTCAATATGTTATAACATGGATTGTAAGACCTGTAATGTGATACAGCTGTTGTCTAAGAGGTCATGTAGGTTATTAAACATTTAGTTGGACACATTTTTAATGAGAAAGAAATACAAACAATGTAGCCTGCACCTATGGGGTGTGTTATGTGACCACACGATTAGCTGCTTAGTCAGCAAAGAAATGTCAGTTATTATACCCAATATGAACCACATTCTGCCGCTTCTATACTGGCATTACTGACAGTTTGATGAAGGTTTTCAGGATCAGACAGGAGCACCTTGACAAGAAAGCTAAATTTGGCTATAACTGCATCATTACATGGATCTGAAAACATGTTCCACATGGCATTTTCCTGCTGGAAAGTTGCCTTTCTTGGGATACACTGACAGGATTTTGATAAAAACTCTTTGAGACTCGCAGTTAACATTGAAATGTGTCCCCTTTAAAGGGACAGTTCTGCAATATATGGCCAGAATTTTTATTTATAACATAAAAATGAAACGAAAATGTGATAATTGTTTTGTTTTGTTTTCTTTGAGAGATATCTACTAAAGTAAGCATGTAAACAAGCTAGCCCAAGCCCATCCTTTCCCATAATATCTTATAAGAGGCATTAGTCCGACAGCCCCCATAGTTTCAGTTGGGGGATGTAAAAGCGGTGAGGTTACTATTAAGTCTAAGATTCAAAATAAATGCACAAAATGTTGAGACAGGAGATACGTTTACCCTTATTTTCTTTACTAAACAGAAAATACAGCCATGCACCATCCACCTGAGTTTATTGACTCATAATGAATTACATTTCGTTCAAACATAACATCAATGAAATAAAACTTACCAAAAAAACCCCATCTTTCAACAATCTTCTCTGGTTTGGTTGAAATAAATCCTCGATTAACAGTAAAATGGGAAAATATTCCAGTGCTACATGCTGTTTTCACTTGCTGCTGATGCCAAACCCTCTTCATGCCTCTCCTGTCTCCACCTGCTGTGTCTTCACCTCCTTGGAGCCCTAGTCCTGATTGGAGATGCTGTAAATCACCTCCATACTGTATCCCATACTTAGCAGCAGTGAGCACTTACGCTGCCCCCTATTTTTTTGAGTTACCTTCAAACTCTTACACTTTTAATGATCAACAATTAGTGATGATACCATTAAATAAATGTCAGCATCTTATATTTGAAACATATATGTCCTCTCTGGCTCCTGCTGCCTCACATGTTGATTGATATGGAACTTCATACCCTGGGCTCCGCTGGATCATTGCTCTCCCCTGTTATACTGTCTCCTTTTGTCTAAATTTCTGTCAAATGTGATGCTTCTTCACCCTGATCTTTTCCGTTGACTGCTAATTATCTCGTGTGGCCAGCCCTCTTCCAGGTCACTGTGGTGGAGAGGAGGTCTTGTGGCTCAGGCACTGCTTGACAATGCCTCAGCCTGCTCAGTCATCTCCTGGATCCACACACTTTACATATATCATAATGTGTATCACATATTCTGTCAATGCAATTTGTCAGCTGTGATTTTGTTGCATGTTTGTCCTTCCTGGGAGAGGGATCCTTCCTCTGTGGCTCTTCCTGAGGTCTTTTTTCTTTTTTTCTCAATATTCCACTGGAATCGAGGGTCTGAGGACAGAGGATGCCATTCACTGTACAGATTGTAAAGCCCACTGAAGAAATGTGATTGTGATTTGGGGCTATATACAGTAAATATGCATCTGATGTGCTCATATGCTTGCTAAACTCCCTAATACCAAACAGACACAGGAGGGACAGAAGACTGAGGATGAAAACCACTGTCCGTTAGAGATGTCACCAGTCTCTGCTCTCCTCCTAGTCCTCCAAGCAGAAACTGACTGATCCCCTGAGAGTGACTTTCTCTCGATTCTGACGGCAATCAATATTTACAATTTGTACTTCACCACCCTTAATTCCTCCATGCTTTGCATGGTCAGATCCTCACTCTGAGACGCCTTTAAAAGGAAAAATACCATCATTTCCATTTCTGTCCTTATAATCGTTTGAGCCTGACAGTAATGCAGTCCATTGAATTCACATCTCACTGTCACTCTTCATCTCGGAGCTAGACTGCCTCCTGACAGCGGATTGAAAATACGCTGGATTCTCACTGTCAGCTGCTCTCTGAGAGTTATTCCTGGCTGCGATGGCTGGGATGAAAAAAAAGAACACAGTCATGAATGTCTGGGCCCCGGTTGGATGAGTGGTTGAGCTCCTATGGCGCTCAATCAGCCTGAGGATTTTTGGCAATGTGCAAGTAAACAATAGTCTGGGTACATTAGTCGAAATACTATTTTCAGTCATTTTGTCCTGACTTGTCTGCCTTGAGTTGATGTTCGCTCCCTCTCCCTCCATCAGCTCATCAACATTACCCATATGCTGCCTTCTTGCCACAAACAGAGCCATTAAGTATCCAGTGGCTATCACCTCCAAGCACTGGGCTGAGTGAAATGTTCACACCAGGCCTGTCAGCAGTTGTTTATGTTAGTCGTTTCAGTTTAATTAGTGCTAGGCTATGTTTCAGGCTGGTATGATTGGCATATTTTGGCAAGTTTTTTGTTTAACGGTGACGCCTGTCTGTTCTTTGTCTATGTTTATCTGCTTGTTAAGGTTAGAGGGAAAACTGTGGTTGTTGGTTTCAGTGGTTGAAAAGTCGAGCAGTTCATAAGGCACTGCAGGGATGACCTGTTTTTGTAGTCGAATTGGAATTGGAATTGGATTATCGAGGAAAATAATCTCTGTGGCAAACACAAGCTTATACGCATTGTGTCGAGCAAGATAATCCTCAAAGATGAACACCACTTTTGTGATTTTTGAAGCATAAATTGAATGGCTAGAAGTAAGAGCTATTGTGAGGCTATAAACCATTACTTAACTGCCACCACTAATTGTCTTATCACTATTTTTGATGATGTTTAATGTTCCAGACAATGTCTGTAGTCTCATTTAGCCAGTTGTTAGCACCCGCCGTTTTTTGTGTCGTAAAACAAAAAGTGCAAATATCTTCAGCCAGCAGTAACCACAGAAGTCATTTCAGGCTTTTAATCGAAAACCAATTGAAAAAAACATTGAAACATCGACTTCGAGACAAGGTATCTGGATGTGCAACAATACTAATCAATTTCCAGGTTTTAGGACTCGTTTCTACAGCACTCTATTATGACTTGGACCTAATAAATCAATTTTCCAGAGCACATCGGGATATGATTTACAGTATTTTATTAACAATTACATTAAAAAACAACATGGACAGAACTGCAAATCTGCAACCTGCAACTCCATCAGCCTGAACTCCAGATCTGCATCGCATATTGAGACCTTGGTGGCTTTGCAAGGTATATAAATTGTGTATAATCTATCTCTGGGGCTGTTACCACAGAGTCATGAAGAGGTGAAATGGGTGTATTTAGTCAAATCGACATTCATGAATGGCCTTCCTGATGGTTTTCAGTGGCCTATCTGAGAGTTTCTAAAGCTACTGCCATGGCAACTGACAGTAAGTGAACAATAGTCAAGATGAGGAGAAGAGACAAGAGGAGCAAGTTAATGTTCATTTCACAGTCTCTCCTCTGTACTGCTCCTCGTGGCTCCGCATGTGGCTGGATCTGCTTAAGATCACTGATGCATCCAGGTACAATATGAATATCATGCAGATTTGTTGGATTAGTGTATATCATATTTGCCTCTTATAGATTTCAGTTCTGCTTCTACCAGGGAGCTCTTTTGCAGTCAGTGGAGTCATTAGAGGAAATAGCTTTACAGTATAAATAGCTTTCCCTAATCTATTATGAAATTCTCCAACCTCCTATCAAGGCAGTGAACAAGTCTGACATGGAATGAGGACATAAAAAGTACATCTGTGCAAAGACACTAATCCTCATTGGAGAATTACGCCCTATTTTCAAATAGTTCTTATATTGATCACATTATATACCCTGGCCAGGTGACAAAGTGCTTTATAATTCAGCCTATAGACCATCAGGTGCAGGATTACCTAATCATTAAGTACTTTGTGGAAACCTTGTCCACAGAGCCACCAAGTGTCAAAAGGAGAGCAAGTGGTTCCTGTGTGGGCATGCAGCCCAGTGTCTTCCTCCCTTCTTGGGAATTAAACGTAGCTCAGTGCTCATACAGTCAGATGTTATGTCTCAGCTTCCTTTGGCCCAGCCTCAGCCTCAGAGAGCAGCTGTTCAGCCAAGAGGCAGCATGACAATGAATGACCAGAGTGCAAAAGGGATAAGATAAGCAAGGTCTTTATGACTAAATCACAAGCAATTCTCTGTTTAAACCAAAAGTTCTTTTTTTCCCAAAGGAGATTTTCACACATCCTTCACATCTTAGATGCACATCTGTTGGAAAACATCACTTAGATTGAAAGAAAAGAAGATCCTGCACACTGTATAAGCTCAGAATCACAATGTATTGTTCATACTTACATGTCAGTCCCTCTGGATCTCCATCAAGAGTGTTGTTGTATTTAAAAACAATGTTTTTAAATACAACACCCACCCCAGCCACAGTCAGTCCATCCTGCTGCCATCTGGTAAAAGATACAAGTGTCTGCTGCCACACCTTCAGACCACAGAGCAGCTTCACTCCGCTGTGAGATTCCTCAGTTCATCCTCTGCACTCCACTATGTAAAATACTTTTGTTTTTCTTACATTGCATAAAGGGACTTAAACTCAAATTCTGTGTTGTAAAATGACTAATGACTGATACATTAAGCTTTAATCTTTAACCTTTAAGTAATGCTCTGCCCATTCTGCACAGGTCTTGGCCTGTTCGTCTCCTGTGGGAGTGTGACGTGTACAGTCTGTCCCATTATGTTCCACATATGAACATTTAAATGAAGGAAAAACAGAAAACAAGTTAGACTGCACAAAACATAATCACGTTTATTCACAAGAACATCTAATGAATAAAAAACATCCACCTTGCAGCTTTCCTAGGCTGTGTAATCACATTACAGTTATTACTTGGATCTTAATTGTTACATAAACAGGGCTATAACAACACCAAACACCTGGAGTATATGACATGTCAGAGAGTCTCATCATTCAGTCCTTTGGGGCACAGAGTTTGCAACTTAAATATCCACTGCACTTCTCTGTTGTTGGGAATTTCATCAACGTTGCAGCCTCTCTCTGGCATCTTTTCAATCCCCAGGAACCAGAGTAATGAGATGTCATGTTTGATGTCATTGAAATGTATTGCTATTGGCTAATCTTTATCATTTCTCCTTTGGGAGCTCTATTTTCTGTCTCCCGCAGGAGAATAATTGGCCCACAACTGTGCACACAGAGTGGGCGAAGCATAATCTATTAAAATAATCTCTATGTAACAATTTGCAGCAATATACATGTACTAATGGCTTTTATATTGGGTGTATGCGAGTGGGTGACATCTCTCCTCGTCTGTCTCGGTTGCCTATACAATCATGTGGATGATTTGTTGTTAACTGTGGATTTCTCGGTGATTTTCCTTGACAGTCCAAAGGATGTGACTTTACGCACGTTCTCGAGTGCCTCCTCTCAGGGTCTGTCTACGCTCTGCTAACAGAGAGCAACAGCAGCTCACGTTAGTTTAGAAATGGTGTCTGCTAACGTAAAACTCACAACAGGCTTTTAGCACAACCCAGGAATTTTCACAGAGCCCCTTTAACATCACTGTTTTAAGTGTTGTCCAAACACTCTTGACACAGATCAGGAGGGTCAGAGACATTAGCATTTACATTTTGATGCTAAGCAAGAGCAGTGTGAAGGATACCCTCCTCTCAAAATCTAAGATGCCGACAACCAGGCTCAGTGATTATACTCCAACAAAGTAGTGTAATCTGTTTAAGCTGAATCACAAGATACACCATTTTTATGTATCAGAGGTTCTCCAGATGCTCTCCTTTTTGGCATTTTGTTCAGATTTCCTGGCAAAGTTTGCACTTTGTGGAAGATCTATTATGAGGCCACATTCACATGGGAAAATCCTTCTTGTCAGCAAGCAGCCACCAAGATCTGAAGACACTTACAGGAAGGTCTTTGAGCCTTTTGCTGTGCACACTGCTTCCTCTCCTCTCATTTAGAGACGGAATATTGTATCTATTTACAGTGTCTGTGGGATTTAAGTTGATCTTTATCAAACATCTGCTGTGAGCAGTGACGTTAAAAAGGGCACGTCCATGAAAAAACAAGCAGAGTGGTTGTGTTTGGTGTGATTCAGGTTCTGGCTGTCTTCTCCTTGTATGCACATGGTGTAGTCCTCATCTGAACCTGGACCTGATAAGAGATCATTTCAATCAATAATGGAAATTAAACAAAAAGGCGCAAGCTGACCTCTGCTAGAGAGCTGCAAACAAGATGTCCACGCATAAAAATCCACCTTTCCCAGATAAGAAAAAAACTGTGTTTTATCAGAATTGAATTTAAGGCCCGGTAGCAGCCCCTTAAGGCTATAATGTTTATTACACCCAACAATATAATGCGCCATCCTGATGATTTTGCTGATGGTGACATTGCTCTCATGGTGGCTCACCTGGAGCTGAAACATACACAGGGAGAACATTTTGCAGATCAGCCTGTTAAACTCTTCTGATTTCTTCACCCCTTACCAAAAAAGCACAGGGGGATAATGTTAGATTTAGCCTTTAACATGTTGTCCTTAACTGCATCTTTGCATTCATTAAAACAGCTTGCATATGGTGGCAATGTCATGCATATATTGTCCTCACTACTGGTAATGCTTTACATAAGCTGTAACATATTTGTACCGAGTGAGAAATAATAGGCTTCATAAGGCAGCATGATTTGCTTTCATGGGAGTGTTTGACTCTCCAGCCAATCAGTGTCCTTCTCCCCCATATGGCCAGGTGTTCTATTGCCCAACCGAGGCATTTTATGTATCAGCACTTCTCTGTGGCTTTCTTTACTCGTTCCCCCTCCTGTCATCTGCTTTCTCCTCGTTTAAATGAAGTGAAAATTGCATACTTGCAGTGCAGTGTCCTGGTGGATCACTGGGGCAGGACACACGTTGGATACAGTTCAAAATCCTGCCAGCTCTTGTACTTTCTCGTTGCCTCTTCTTTTCTTCTCTGCTGTTTATTCCCTACAACCAGACATTCTTGTGTAAGGAAGAGAAACTGTCGAACTCAGCTGGCTGAGATCTTGAGTCTTTTAGAGATCGGTCTGTCTCTCAGTTATGTGGACGTAATTAGTAACACAATCTATGCTCCAAGTCGATAATTCAGTACTCTGTGTTGACTTGTTAACATAAGCCATGTTAAGCTATACTCTATATATACTGTATACAAACATTCAGCTATGTTAATATAGTCTCAGTGGGCTTTGTGTTCTCCATTCTTGTACTAGTGCCAGATCAACAGATCAGATCAATCAGATCAATAGCAGTGGCAAAAAAGTCTTCGTACAGTGCTTTTTTTTTAGTGTACCTCTAGTACAAGGTACATCAAACTATACACTATTCAAAATACATACTTTTATGGATTCTTCTGTGTGATTTTTTGTGTGGAGTTTAAATGAGTTACTGGAGTTGGGACTTTCCTTGCCCAAATGCTCTTTGTGATAGATTGAATGGTTTACAAGCTATCGCAGTTTATGATCTGGGGAATTTTGGTCTGTTTCAGATCATATAATCGGTGTGTATTGCAGAAGAGTGGGTGGAACATTCTACAGCATTTCTTAATCTTGATGAAGAGCCCGCAATTCTCACTCTCCACACACATTATTTCTTCATCGGATTAGAGGGTCATTTTGAGCTGGTAGCAGGCATGTAATTATAGGAGCAAACAGACTTACACTTTTGGCTGTATAGTCTTTCAAGCGGTACGATCACCACCAACCCCCATAAGCTCATGTGCTAAATTTGAGCCTAAATCGTCTGGAGGAAAAGTGGACGGTGCCAGTTTCTAACCCGCTGTCATTCCCTTATCATTCACTGTCTACAGTACATCCATGCACTCAGCAACTGCCCCAACTTTCCTGATGAAATTCAATGAGCTCACACACATATTCAGTGACAGTCAGACCCACACACTCCTCCATACATCAAACCAGAAACTCCTTTCAAATATTAATGTCCCCCATCTTTGTTCTTACTAAGTAAGTATTACTGAATTATTATTACTATAAGATTATGATATGAGATTAATTTCTGTTACATAATACCTGTGACACATGCAGGTACTTGTTGACAATTACACCGCCACTAGGTTGATTTTTCTAAGGTGAAGGTTCAGCATATGGGTGCTGCTAAGGTGCAACAATGGCGGTCGTCCCTGTTTGAATTCATTGGAGTGTGGCGCTTTGGGGATTTGATCTAAAGAGCTCCCTTGGTGGACTCAAATTAAACGTTGAGAGTCGCCTTCTTTCCCGGCTTTCCTCTCCTCTGGCTTCCTCCTCCCCTCCCCTCCCCTCCTTCCACCAACTCCGTGTCCTTCCTCCATCTTGACACTGATTAGAAGTGAAGAGACAAATTAATCGGGGGAGCGCCAGGTTGCCAGCTTTCTCTGACGGAGGACATCCACAGAATTTTTAAGGAAAAATGCGACGTCAACTTCCATCAGCACTAAAGGGACGGGGTGTGTGTATGTGTGTGTGTGTGTCCAAGTATGGGCAGGAGCAGCGCACAGCCCATGCATAATCACCTTATCATATCCCTGTGAATGGAATAGTGAATTGATCTGATTAAAGGTTGGATGAGAAGAGACGGCGAGGGGGGAGAGGCCCGGAATGTAGAGCAGCTCCTTCTGAGAGAGGAGGAAAGGGAAGTGGAGGGAGGAAGAGGAGCAGGACAAGAGAGGAGGAGGAGGAGGAAAGGGAAAGAGGAAGAGGAACAAGCTGAGCATAAGTAAGGAAGGATGACAGAGGAGATGGGGCTAAAAGAGAAGAGAAGGTGGATGAGGATTTTGAAAGAGCTATTAAGTGAACAAGAGGAGAAAGAAGGAGAGGAGGAGGACAGAAGATGAAAGAGGACATTTTGATCTGCCCGATTCGTAATTGTACCCATTGATCAGTAATGTCAGTCTAAATCTTTTCATCTGTCTCTATATGTGTTGGATGAGTCGATCAAAACAAACAGTGTATTTATGGTGTAAAGTTCCCTTTTCTGGCACGTAGGGCATCCTATCGCAACCATAAGTGCACCGCATCACATTGTCTCTACTGGGGACGGCACCCGTTTTTCCACCAGTGTTGCCAGAACAGTCCTGCCTCAAGTTCAATTTAGTGGCTGTTCTGCAGTTTTTAATTGAATCACATAGTCTTCTTCAGCAGAGGAAGTTTGCTTAGCTGTAGTGGGGTTGCACTAAAGTAGACGGGGACTTGTTTTGAAATGTTAAAAAAAACAAAAAAAAACATAAAATGACTCATCTGGCCTAATTCAAGTCTCCAAAAGCGCTGAGATCCCAAACTGATTTGACAAGACAATATTTACACCCTCAACACAAAGTGGAACCTGTGCACCCACTTCAACATTTTTAGCGCAGTAGCTACAGTGAAAAGTTGGGATTTAAAAAAGGGTGTAATTAACTTATTTTTCAAATCAATTCTGGCATTTGGGGTTTACGTATGGAGCCATTTTGTTTAATTTTGTGAAGTAGTTTTCTCACATTCTAAAACAAGTCCTCATCTACTTCAGGTGTATAATATAAAAAAAATCCATTTTGGTGACCTTAATATAATATAAGTATGGACAAGACCTGAGTCATGTAGGCTAAATATGTGAAGACAGAGCCGGAAAGAATGGTATCACATTTTTCTCTTCATATGCATCCCTGGAGCTGTTCATTGCTCCAGAGTCCAGACAATCATGCGCCTGTGAAAAGTGTCTTATTTACATGGAGGAAGTGCCGCACAGTTGAGCAGGAACTCTGCTGAGAGACTTCAGATAGCTGACTCACCATATGGCCGCTCACACACCATGTCAACACAAACTCTTGTTTACCTGCTTAACACCTTAGCCTGTCCTAATTTCCCTTAGAAAACTCCAGATCCGCCACAGTCCACACACACACACACACACACACACACACACACACACACACACATATACAGCACACATCACCCAGTCAGCAATTCTCTGAGAGGCGCGGCGGTAGATCATAATTAAAGCCAATCAAAAAGAAGCGTACAGTCTGTTACTTCCTGCCAGCCAGTCAGCCAGTTAGTCCATCTGGCCATGCTCGGGCCTTCTGTGCCCGGCGAACTCTCTCACAACAGCTAATAGATCGCCTTCGTTCGTGGGGGAACAACTCGCATGCATGTCCTGGCAGCAAATGTGACACAAACACAGAGACTTGGGACCAAACTGTATCACTAATTGCGGTATGTGTGGGTCTGCTTTTCCTTTTCTGCTCCAGTATCATTTTCATTTATTCAGCGTTTCGCCATCTGTATGTTTGCATGTGCGTGTGGTGTTTACTGCACATCAGAATTCAGTGTCGGATACTGTATGTGGAACACTTGCTGACACTGGGGGTGCGACCGATGACAATTTTCCTTTCGTCTCATCTCCCCCTTCTTCCCTCCATCCATCCATCCCTCCCTCTCTCTCTCTCTCTCTTTGTTTTCATTCTCCCCGAGCTGCTCTCTGTCTCTGTCTGTCGTCCTCTCCTTGCCCACTCTTCTTCGTCCCATCTCTCCTCCCTTCAGCGTGTTCCTCCCCCCAAATAATTGCCTTCCTCACTGAGTCATTGTCCACTCATTTATCTCCCGTCTGCCTATGTTTCTGATTACCGCTCTGCAAATCAGCTTTCTCCATCCCTCCGTGTCTCCGTGCGACTTCTTGCTCCCTCTCCTTGCTTCAGTATGACCTCCAGACACATTGCCAGGTACATTCATAATGCTTTCTGTACTATATATATGTATGTGACATATATCCGCTGACAAGATTTACTTAATATAATTGTGTTTGTAAGGCCTATAAGGAACTTAATACATAAAATATCTTGTTATACATTTACTGCATAAATTATATCACCGATTCTGTGTGCGTACATGTAGCAGAGCCTATCCATCCCCATAATTAGATCTACGGACACACTGTACAGTCAGCTGATTCCTGCTCTCAGGTTATCTTTTGACCCACCAGCCTTCATTCTGCTATCATTTTCTGCATGTCTGAGTGTGTACCTAACAGCACCAGGTGTTTTCTGTTCAGAATTTAAAATGAATGCAAATAAAACTACTGTACGTGCTAGCAGAGACACCAGTCACTAGATGTATTAGGCTACATCCAATATTACTTGCTAACAACAATTTATTTCGTATGCAGTTCATGATTAGTTGTAAATATTGTCACAGTAGCTGGGTAGCCTTTCTTAACTACACATCTAGATACACTCCATCAGGTGTTTTCCTTCATGTAGCCTGATTAGACGTCTACTGAGTGGGCGTGCACACACTCTGATTGATTGACATCATCTTCCCTGTCCTTTTCCTTTCAAACTGGATACAAAAAAAACTTACAAAGACCCCTTAATAGTTGTCTTTTGTCTTTAGGGGAAATGGAAATATATATGTATATATACTGTATATAAATGTAGTTCTAAAACCTCAGCATGACTCCTCTCAACTTCAACCTGAGCTGAGGTGCAATCAGGCAGGATAACTGGAAACACCTTTCTGGGTGTCCGAAAAAGCTTCTCTCAGTTACTTACTCACATAAGCTTTGTTTCACCAAGCTGTCTGGTTTATCCATTTTGTCACACATTATTTTTGTGTTTCTGTCATCAAATGTTGTGAATCGATCTTAAAGAACTGCTCCATGCCATCCTTTTTTCCGTTGTCCTTCTGTTGAGAACCCTAGCACGCATATCTGAGACATCAGCCTCTGAAGAGTTAAGACCAGCCTGTTTCCCAACTACTGGGAAAGTGAGCAGGGTTCCCCTCAAACCCCCCTGTGGGTAACGACCCTGTCTGTATGAAGAGTACCATATGGGCTGGAAATGCGGGTGACATTTGGGTTTAAGGGTATTATTTGTGGATGGAAAACCATGCTTAATATTTGTGCTTTTTCTCCACTTCTCCACATTTCATGCAATTAAACTTGAGAGGAATAATAGTTGGAAATGTGCTGTCTAGTGACCCATTGTAGCTTGACTTGACCAATAATGGGTGGGTTTGCCTCTATTTGTCTCTGCTGACAGACACACAAAACTAAAAGAGTAATGAAAGTCTCTTTGGAAATTTGTTCTTCGAGTAAGTATCCAGTCATACTCTACAAAAAAGTAGAGAAAGTAGATTGTCAACATTGCCAACCAAATAAGTTGACTCCACAAGGCTTATAGTATGAAAACTGCCAAACAAAGATGTTTTACAGATGTTAGATAACTTTTTTGTCCAATTCTGTTGGTAAAATTGCTGGATAAATATAAAGTCTGAGCACGTGTTGGTGCCTACAGGAGAAGGCTTGTGTATGGAATTAACACTAGAAAATAGTGTCGAGTATGAGTCAACACATCTGACGAAAACGAATGCAAACAGTGCTGTGAGAACTTTTGTTTTTGTATTTTAGAGGACTTTCTGGATGTGACGCGCATTTTGCCCCCCCAGGGCGTGACAGCTCAGATGTGCAGCTGAAAGTGTAAATGAACATTAATCTGCTTTTAGAAAATTCATATCTGTAATTATCAGTTCCAGGTAGATGCCAGGCAGCACTGCCAGCTGTGGTGCTAATGAAGATCTCTTACCATGCACACCGTGAAGCGCTGCTTGCATCAACACCCTCTCTGAATCCAGAAATAGCTTTGCTTTACGCAAATGAAGATGACGTCGAAAAATACAGGAGGATAAACGTTTGTATGTGTCGCTTTCACCCAGAGGTCTTAAGCATGAGTCTTGTTTCACCCTGAAATCGCAGTTGTTTTTGTGGGGCTGTTTTTTTTAGCTGAATCACACTGACATGTGCTCTGTCCGTTCTCCAGTTGAGCAGCCTGAAGGAGGACACAGAGGACTGATTCCCAGACGGCCTCCGGAGGGAAAAGCTTCCAGACTCCGAAGAAAAAAGGTCCCCGAAGCCAGATGAGACCTCTTATCACAAAGTGCACAGAAAGTTTCTGAATTGCTTATAATTAGGTGGACACCTGCACACAACTGCTCCTGAAGCATAAACCACGGGCACACTACTCTGAAGCGCTGTGAGACAGTCACTGTAAACCATGATGCCTAATGAACAGAGAGGCAGCTGGAGGTTGAGGAGAGTTTGACGATGATTTCTTCTTTTCCTGACGAAGAATAGTAATCAAAGATATGATAATCGTGGTGGAAGTTTCCCAACTCTTGTTTTTTTGTTTTTTTTTTTTCCTTCCAGATGAAGTTGCTTTGGACGCAATCTCTTTTTCTAAAAAAAAAAAAAAAAGAAAAAGAAAAAAAAAAAAAAAAGAAGAGGACTTCAAAGCGCTATCTCATCTCATCGGATCTCATCGATGGTCTCATCATCAATCATATTTGCACGAGCCTTTCTTAATTCTCCATAAAGTCCTCTCCTTGTTTGTGCTCAATGAGCCACAGTCTCGTACATCACAGCAGGCAAGGTGACTGAGCCGCAGTCTGGGTCATGAATGATCATGCTGAATCAGGGCACAGACACACACACACACACACACACACACACACACACACACACACACAAACGTGGAAATAAATGCATGCACGACGTGCCCTATTTTTGGTGCACCCTCCCGTCATTATAGATAATAACTCATTTGTATACCTTTTTCATTCTTTAAGCTGAAACTTAAGAGGAATAGTGTAAATACCTAAACTTGTCTCGGGAAATGTATTCAGAAGCTTTTGTATTTGGAGTGCAAAGTGAAAGGAAATCTGACTTGAAGGGGAAAAATGAGGAAAAAAGAGAGGAAAGGAAAAAAAAAAACACAGAAAAAGGTTAGAATTGATTCTGGCATCAAGAAGTCCATTTAATCAAACTCTTTTAGCCATGCAGCCGTGTTGTGCAGACTCCCTTGCTCGATACAGCTCATTAATATTGCCCCAAATCTTTCCCCATTCATCACTGGCTTTGTAGAAGTCAGACCCTTTGCAACAAAGCTCACTGCTGTCTGTCTTAGCAGCGTGTGTGACAGTCTGGCATTTGCCCTCCCTGGAAAGAGCAAGTCCATATTTCACCGCCACGCCACCGTCCAGCAGACAGGCAGAATTTACCTCCCATCATCGGCCCCTGTGCCTCTGTGGTCTCCTTTGTGAGCCAGGCGCGAAGGGCTTGTGTGTGCCGGGGTGCGGGGGGTGTCAGTGGTAAGTTGTTTTCTTGTGTAAATGTCACATATGCTGCCTATGAAGAGATTAGACAAACAGCGAGGCTGTGTATCTGAAAACTAATTGGATGAAAACATGAAATCCGACTCTCTGTTGTGAATACGAAGAGGAAGAATGTCTGCCCGAGAGAGTGTTTGTACGTTCACCGCCCATTCATGAATAAAGATCTGCTTGGAGTGCAGCAGCTGTTGTTCACGTGCTCTGTTGTCAGATCGGTTTGTGGCGCTCTCTAATTATAATCCATTTTGAACACCGCTGCTCACTTTTCAACTGGGTTTCATTTGATCGTGTCACTTGATTTGGACCTGCCAAGAGCTGCGTTAGTAAAAAAAAAGTGATCTTCATTCTCTTTCATGACAGTATCAAAGCGTTACCTCTGTGGCGAGAGAATAAACAGCACGCACAACATTTTAAGGGATGGATACACAGAGTAACGTACAACAGTATGGCAGGTAAAATGAAGATTGTGCATGGAGCTAATTTTCTGTTGGCATGTTTCCTCATCTTAACTTCTAGAAATGACTAACTGAGAGTATGAGAAGCACAAAAGACGTTACATGCGTGCATTTTTAGATTTCACTGAGATGACAAGAGTGTTTCAGGCTGATTCCTGCTCAAAGGAGAGGCGTGATTATGATTCATTATACAAGAAAAGAGGCTTTTTCAAGGTTGAACTGGTGTGAAAGAAGAAAAATGAGAACACAAAGAAAAGCAGATCAAGAAGAAAACACGTTGAACCCCAAAAGAATACCATCAAAAAGATAAAACGCCTACAGATGTGAAATGAAAAAAATAAAAAAACATTTCAGACGTATTAATCCCCATTTTGAGATGGTGAAAGTCAGTTTCTGTAGACAATAAGAGGTTTTATCTCAAGCCCAAATGAACAGTATCTGCCCCGTAGCTAAACTGACCCCATGAACCCCCAGAATCTTTAATCATTCTCACCTGAAAGCAAAGCAGAGCCTGAAAAAGCTTTTTGATTTACGGTTGATCTACCTTCCTACCCTCACATACGGCCGTGAGCTCTGTTTATTCACTGAAAGAGTGGAGATCTGAAGCACCAGGAACCAGCAGAAGTTGCATTTGTAGGGGTGGCTGTGCTCACCTTATAGGCTGGGTTCAGACAAACCAAAGCCCAGTGTCAAAAAACACTATTTTTAATGAGACGTCTGAACAATGTCCAGACATGTTTGTGGTGGCAACACTACAAAAGCCAACATGGTCTTTTTCTAACCCTAACCAGGTGTATTTTGTGTGTCTAAACATATTAAGAATAGCTTTGTCACTGACATTGAGTGTGTGTAAAGGCACAGTGTAGGAGGACATTTCATTATTCTTTTGCATGGGAGTAGTCAGGCAACACAGTGTGGCTGCTGACACAAAGGACTCCTGCAAAGAAACGTAGGATGAATAAGGAAAAACAAAAAAGATGAAACTGGCTCAACTTTTTCTGGACCAAAGCAGGATGTCATCCACTAAAGTGACCAATCAAATATGATACAAATGAAGAAAGCAGCCAGGAAGACGGAAGTACAGAGTGGGTTACCCCCCCCCATAACATATCATGAATTTGGGCTATAATCTGCATGACTGCAACATTTCTCAGCCAAAATGCAATCTTCTCCACTCCCACTCCCTCTCTGGACCAAAAGCACAGCGTGGTCAGAACATAAACATGAACATTGAACCTAAAGAAACAGTTTAAACTTATCCATAAATTCAGAAATATAAAATATAAAGGTTAATCTAGTTTTCATCCAAAGTGTTCGCTCTGCGTCAAGATGTGCTATAAGACGCTTGGAGTCGCCAAGTCGTTGTTTTTCTTAAAAGTCTGAAGCTGATAATAATTCAGATTCATCTTCAAAGAATTTCTTATTTACCACCGCTGAGAAAAAGGGCAATTATAGATTCTTGGCAAACATCTGTCCGATCATTAGGTAGAACAAAAACAAACTATTATCGATCAAAGGAGCTCATTCTGCAGCTCTTGTAGTGCGAGAAAAGTTTCTGCTCCCCTCATCATTGGTGATAGTTTGTATAGTCCTGCCAACTCAGAGTACCTTTAATTTAAATGGAAATGAGACACTGGTCTGTATAGATCGAGGATCAGGTGCCTGATCAGTGCTTGATCAGCCTCTCTTCTCACTCTGTGTGTGTGTGTGTGTGTGTGTAGACTCCTCTTCTTCTTCCTAGTTTTTAGCAAGGCGACCCTCCTGGAGGACATTTTTGGGCTCTTTAAGGGTTACAACTTGTTTTTATGGTCAAGTTAAGGTCAGGTTGTGGTTGGTTTAATTGATACACTGTATGGCTTTGCAGCAAGGTCAGATTACAGGTCATCTATTGCACAGAAGGTTAGGTTTGCACGTAGGTTTTAAAATCGAAAGCAATAAAAAGATCGATAAAAAGAAGATGTGTTTTCACTGCACGTTTGATACCAAATGTGAGTTCAATTTACTAACAGGGAGCAGAGGTAAAAGGAGACTCTGTATATCTTATATCTGTATATGTTATAGCGCATTCATGTGGTGACAGAATAATGGGAGAAACATATTTGCGAATGGGAGAATTCACGTGACTTGTGAAATCAGAGCAGCAACTCAGAAAGTTGGAAGGAAATGCTGGCACGCGAGCTGACATCCTGTGATGCTGAAACACGGCTGGCTGACGACGGTAAGCACTGTCTTGATGGTGAAACGCATCTTTGTGAAGTATGCTTCATAGCTGCCATGATCTGCTGATCCTGATCCTTGACACCTCACGACCAGAAACAGCTGTCAATGTGTTGTTTCAACGCTCGGAGCGACAAAATGCAAAACATCGCTCGCGTTGCTCCCACATTTTGACTCGACGCGACATGAACACACCGGAGCCAGAAGAACGACTTCCAGTGTCGGGAAGCGGGACTCTCTGAGCAGCACACGAATGCAGCATTGAACCGGCAGACTGTCGGGACGTACTCCCTTTTTCGGGGACAAAAATCCAGTCCTCAAAACATAAATCGTCCCATTTGAGGGTTAAGGTTTTGTTTTTCTCTGGCCAAAACTGCAAAGTGCTCGCAGGTGTGTGGATGGGAATCTGGCCGCCTGTGCATTTATGTGTGTGAAATGAAGAGTTATTGAGGTGACCGTATTTATTCCAATGAGCATCACTAACCGCTTTCATACCTCAGTGGCAATGTCACAGGTCCGCTCCCATTTCCTCCTCCCCTCTCTCACTATAACACCCAAACAAAGTTATCATAAACCAATTTACCTCCCGGTGCAGGACATTCCTCCAACTGTCTTAAAGTTCAGCATTACCATACACAGCTGTCTGTGACTGTCTGTGGGGTTAAGAATTCTTTTTTTTTTTTTTTATTTTTTGCATTTCAGGGAGAAATTCAGTGTTTTTTTTTTCCAGCAGAGTCGCCATGATTAACAGATTGCGGTACATCTGCTCACGAGAAACACTCCCCCTTTCCTCCCAGGTAGAGATATGATAAACACAGATGAAGTTTTCCTGCCACAGGGAGCACCTGGAGAAAAACATGGTGGCTCTGAAGAGGAACATGATGAAAAACAAGTTGAGGCTCGCAGAATGTCAACCTCCTGGCACCTCGGCACCGTGTAGGCGACAATGGGAAGCTCCTCTTGATTTGCCATGACTCATGTTTCAATGAATTATCGAGGAAAGTACTAGATCACATCTGAAGGACGGTCTTGAGGCAGGTTTTCTGTATAAGCAGACACACACACACACACACACACACACACACACACACACACACACACACACACACACACACACACACACATAACAGGTGAACATGAAGTCAGGATTTAAGATAAATGAACACATTATCTATATTTTATATCAAACGAACTCGAAATGCATGATTGAGTTACCGAATGCAAACAGGTCTGCAGTCTAACCAGCGATCTGTCGCTATGTGAGCAGCATATTTAAGAAAACATGACATTTTTGCAATTTAATTTCACTTTGAATAAAACACACTGCTGTGAGAATACATCAGCCTCCCTCTCTGGCTCCATTTGACAGCAGCCACTTTAAATTCATTGATTGGTGATATTTGGTTTAGTTCAGTGGGGGGGCCGCATAATGCAAATGGAACAAAACAAAAAAAAAAAAAAGAAAATCACAAAAATAAACAAGTCTGCTGCTAATGTAACCAAATGATGGACTGTTTTCCTCAGCCGCCCCTCCACTGCAGCCACCTTTACCTCCCTCAGAGAGTTTGTCAGCTGGATCAACAGAGAGACACTGCGCTGAGTGTCAGCACAGGCTTAAAGGGATGAATTCATCATCCGGCAACACTAGCTGCAGATGCAAAAAAACATTAAAGGTACAGTTCACCCCCAAATGTAAGAATATGCAGTTTCCACACCAGCTTTGCTTTTTGTTCACCTAGATTGCTTTGGCGTGCGAGGCGACCTCCTCTGCAGACCTGACTTTCTCCCCTCTTCTTATCTCTCGGTTTGTACCTCCTCGACTCCTTTCCTCGCCTCCTCTCCTCACATCTGAGTCCCTCACACATGAGATGCGGGCGGAGGAGGCCAGGAAGAGACAGGGAGAGAAAGGAGTCGACGCAACAGGCGTTTAACAAAATGAGACGTCCGTCCCTCAGAGCCGTGTACTAAAAGAAGCGTCAATTAAATGTGACGTGTGGCACAGCCGCATAATCTGTCCATTGTTTTTGTCACAGTCTACCACTGTGTCTTATGATCTCCGTCAGATGAGCAAACCAGCCTCCATGACAACTTATATATTTCATTTAATGCGACTCAAATCACGTCATAAATTGGCAAAAATGCTGTCAACATGAGACGCTACACGGACGGGGGAAGAGCAGGAAGTTTAATGGCACATTTGATCATTTAAAATGAGGTACACAACTTATAAATAAAAAAAGGAACACATTTGTAGAAACCCACCTTCACCATGTAATAAATATTTCAGCTATATTTCGCACCTCTTTTGGTGATGGGAGCCCAAAAAAGAAAAAAAAAAGAAAAAAAAAGAAAGAAAACTTTTCAAGAACTGAGATTTATGAGTTTGGCTTGATCCGTGAGTAGACGCACAGTGCTTTTTGTACAGTGATACGGCGGGCGTGTAGTTCAGTAGGAAGAAAATAGCTCCAATGAAACTACTCACAACAAGGTCTGAGGATTATTTTGAGTAACCGGGTCATGATTTCTGGAAAGAGCCATTGCTATTCAGCTTTTCGAACATATTCTTTTGGGCACTTTGAGCACCACAGGCAGAGTGTCACAGTTCAGCAGCTCGCCCCAAACAGTCTCGATGAATAACTAGCACTGCAGATATTTCTGATTTTCTGATGAGCTGTCTCTTCAGCAGTCCATAAGTCATGTTTTGCTGCTAAATCAGAGCGGGAAGTTGCTCTTCAGAGCCCCCTCAAAATCAGACATTCAATCACCACATCCGGCACAAGAGGCAGCGAACTGTCATCCGAGACCCAGACAGAGAGACTGAAGGCCGGGCGCACTTGAAAAGACATACTCCGTGTTGTCCGACCACTTCAGAAGACAAAATTGTTTATGGCTATTGCAAAGAGCCACACTTGAAGGCACGGTGAAGAGCCTGTCATCACAGTGAGGGGTGACGCGATAATAATTTGAGTGTGAGGATAAAGGCGGATATTTCCATGCAGCCTCTCCGAGAAATTCAAGCGTTGTGCTCGTTTGTGCGCGCAAAAAGTGGCGGAAATGTTTAAAGGATGAAAAAAAACCCTGCTCACTGTCTCTGTGCATCCATATTGTAAAGTTGTGAATGGGCAGAATCAGATGTTGTTCTTACATCCAACAAGCAGTTTTGGTACATTTTATATTTAAGGGCATTTAGCGGAAGTGACTTGCAGTAATTCATACATACATTCATACACTGATGCCGTTGGCTGCCATGCAAGGTGCTAATCAGCACATCAGGAGCAGTTTTGGGGTTCAAACTCTTAGCCAAGGACACTTCGACATGCATACCAGGGGAATCAAACCACCGACCTTCTTATATAAAGACTCTGGTTCTACCCCTGAGCCAAAGCTGCCCTGGTAAAGTATACAGACAAGGTCCAGTGTGGCATTTAAGGAGAATTTGAGGTAACTATGGGCAGAAATATAATATAATACCAAAGATTAAGCTTTCATTATCTTGTAAAATCAACTAAAACTAACGTGCAACAAGAAATGTTAACCAACATATGAGATTAAATGAATTTTGATGCGACATTATGATTTTTTTTCCTGCCGTTATCATCTACTCTGGCCTCATACAATCCCCTCGTTACCTTGCATAAAATCACATTATGCTGAAGACCACTCGAAAAATGTTGTAGCCTTTAAGTCCCGACCACTTTCCAACACAAAGTTTCCCTTGGCCATATCTACAGAGAGAGTGAGTCCTCTTCCTCGGGAAATTAGTGTCATGTTTCTGCTGGCCCAGAACACACACCAAACACGGGCTTTTGCATTGTTCAGTCTTTCAGACATTGTGTGCAACATGACCTTTCTGCAAAACTCACAATCCAGAACAAGCATCTAAAAGTGTGTTTTGCCAGTCCAACACACACATGCTCTTTAGCTGCACAACAAACCTGTCAGTGCTCCTGGGACATTCTTGAAATGCTAACAAACATCTTAGGGCCTCTAAAACATGATATAAGACTAAAGTTATTTCAAAAAACACTCACTTCATTTTAACACCATCGTCAGGATTAACATGATTAGTTCACAGTGAGCTGTCAGACAATAAGCGCAAATGGCCGTTCTTTCAAACAGTTCATTTCACAGCTACATTTACATATCAAACATTGTGGGCTGTTTCAAAGACGGACATTAAAAATAGAAATAATAGTAGGGGACAAGCTTAAGATGGTATGGGGCGTAATTAGAGTACTGTAGCAGCTCTATAACACAGCACAGTACACTAAATCTGAGCATGAGTCCATCCTGGTTATGTTAGAGTCTGGTTCCTTTTTCACCCATGGAGTAAAACATATTTAGATCAATTCCACAGGTTTAGGCACTAAAAGCATAAAACAATATTTTTACATTAGCCCAGTTATGGTGCATTTCCAGGCTACAGAGTGAGGATGTGAGGATGTGAGTAAATGGATGTGAGGTACTCTTGGCAGAGCCAAACACATTCAATCAATAACAGCCATTGTGTCAGAGATGCCATGATCGATGTGTTATGCCACAGGGAGGCTATTTATTAGGGCAAACAATTAACTGTGAGGGTATTTTTCAGCAAAAAGTTGAAATGTTTTACATGCTAAGTGTTGGCTACACGCATCGGTGGTCCTGCATGTAGAATGTACAAATACAGACATATAGATCTGCAGCTACAGTTCAGACACATTCTCCTCACACACTATATCCAACACAACTGTACTGATGAGTTCTCTATCTTTGGTCTATAAATAAGACTTCTCTGTCTGCACATGCCACTCTGTGGTAGCACCACAATGTGCAAGTGACTAACTGTGAATGAAGCACTTGATCTAATTTTGGATCGCAGCCCTGGTGAGGATGAAAATATCGAACCTGGAGAAGTGGTGGAGGAGGAAGTGATTCTGAAAATGATCCAGGTTCTCAAGAATCAACAGATGAGGAGGCAATGCAATTGGTTTGAAGTTATTTTGAGGATTAATTAAAAATCATTTGTGAAGACTCATTGTTGTGAGGATTTGTAGCTTGTCCCTGTGTCCTAAAGTACGAATCAGCTTTGATAGCGTCACCTATACGATCATTTTACATGATTTCTTTCCATTTTGCACACAAAACCACAAACAGAAAACAATTGTTAATGGCAGTCCCAATCATCTTGTGCAACTCATGTCTGTTAATGCTCCACCACTATGAACATGTATGCACACCAGGTCCTCTGTGGAGAACAGTTGTGAAACTTTTACAAACTGAGAACTATAGAAATACAATTACGTGATACTAAACATCTTTTGACTTTGGGGGAATATACTTGTTTTAAAACAATTCAGTTTACAGTCATTTTTTAAAGGGGAACTCTGTAGTTTTGGAGATTAGCGAGGTAGTAAAACAGCATAATTAGAGGAAAGTTATCTGCTAGATTTGAAGAAAAGGGATCAAATGCTATTTTGTTAAAACCAAAATCACAGACCTATTTTCAAATCAAGCATGAGTTTGGCACCAAATATGTTACAGCAAGCATCGAGGAGTCAGAGGTCTTTGGTTACACCGCTGAGAACAGGAATATTTCCTCTGGCCCTAAAAAGTTGGCAGATTTAGAAACAGAACAACAGATCATGTGAATAATGTAAATGTGTGAGAAGTAGTTGTCCTTATTATGATGGGTTAAGAATTCCCTCACTGAATGAAATGTCTTTGCACCATCTAGAAATGTTGTGGTGCACGGACGCTTACAGAAGAACTGACTGGTTGTTTCATTTGAATGTTTATAAGTTGGCTACTTTTTTTCTGAAAGCTCGGAGAAAACGTCAAGATGGTATATTTGTTCAGAGCTGTTAGTAGTCCACATGTTGCTGCTCTGGTCTGTGGTCTGTTTGGTGTCTTGTAAGCCTGTTCTGACCGGGCACATCATTTGTGAATGACACGATATTAAAATGAATCAGTCGATCATACAAATGCAGAAACATTTATTTTTCCATAAGTTGATGTTCTCAGAGGAAAACGAGGTCCCCTGAGCACTGTCTGAAGCTAGAAAGGTGGCAGGGTCCGCCACATATGGACAAAGTTTAACAGTATGACATTGTGTTGTCCTTTAAGGTCACTTTATTTTTTCAGTCATGAAAGTCACAAGACCGTTTGTTTATTTAGTTTGTTAAGGCATAAAAAGCAATCCTTTTACAAATATATTTCTCTTCTGATTAAAAGAAACTACAGAGTGCTCCTTTAACAATTACGGAATGAGGAACGCACAGTTTGAATAGCCATGTTGGACACATAGGAGGAAGACATGAATATGACAAAACAATCTCTTTATGCGCTCAGATTTTTGACATCGTGCCCTTCCATGAGCGCTGGGCACGCTCCAGCTGCTGAAGGAGATCACGTGATGTCATCACTACAGGGACCTTGCGCTCGGACCGTTTCGTCGCTTCCAAGGTCAAGAATGAACTCTTTCAATAACACATAAAGTTTCCGTGCGTGTGGACCACATGTTCTGACCTCATTGGTAATAAGCGATTGGTATGAGTCTATCAATAATCACTGTGGGGGGTATTGATGAGCCCCGCGCGCCGACAGATTGCATTTGTTCCGTATTGGGGGAGACCGGATGGGTTAAACCACATCTGCCCAGTAAACAGATGAGCACCCAGCCCGTCGGCGGACATCATAATCACAGAGTGGCTTTTATCTCTCACCCCACACCACGTGTCATATGCTGCGGTTCCCCCCACGGGGCACCCACGGCGGTGCGGAGGTCGATCCACCGGCTCTCTGTCCCCTCCCACCGGCGTCCCCTGGCTGCCGCCGTGCGCCGCGCGGCCACACCTGCATTAAACGGGGGAAGTCCGTCCGGTGGAGAGGCAGAGCGACCGAGCGGAGGCAGGAAGAGGAGCACCTTCAGCCTTCTGCTGCCATCGCATGACTCCGGATCCCGGACTCCTTTATCCGAAAACCAAATGAAGGCGTGCAGCGGTGTGTGTCGAGACTTTTCAACCGCGGACACAGTCTGCTGATCGGGATTAAAGGCGGAATAGATGAGCACGATCGGGACAGAAGAGACCGAGAGAGAGAGAGCAGCTGAGCGCACAGGTAAGATCAGCTGCTGATCAACTACACACACACACACACACACACACACACACACACGCACGCACGAACAATCCGCTCCCCTCTAACTTTTTGGAAATCAAACATTTTCTAAATCTTATTTTCTTTTAAACAGTCTCTTTTTGTTTTCTGTATTTTTATTTTCAACTTTTTGTGCGTCATTTGTAGGCGCTAAACGATCCCTTTATTGGTTATTCCCCATGAAAACAACAGCAAGGAACACAATTTAAATAATACAGAATGTAAAAACAGTTAGCCTGTTATCTGTGAATTATAAGAGCAGAATAATCATTTGTGAATTCATGTAATCTATAATTAGGCGTTATTAAATTGCTGTTATAGCTACAAAATAAACCCCGTTTTTTATCTCTATTAAAAGCTGCTGTGGCATTTTGTATGTTAATGTTTTAATTTTCTGCTGCCAAGTATGTGCTGTTGTCTTTTCCCCCCTTTTATCTATTTTTTAGGCAGGTCATTTTCTTATGTATCCCTGTTTTCTTTCTTACCTTTTTTGTTCTGAGCTGCATCTAACTCAACCATAGATCTCATGACCTTTGTGGCATCCAAAGTTTTGGGATGAAAAGCAACCTCCAGTTTTTTTCAAGGACTTCCCTGAAGGCTCAATTACGACAAATGTTGACAGAAAGTGCAAACACAAAAGCCGCAGTTTGTTCACTCGCTGTCGAATGTTCTTCTTTCCCTCTGTTTCCCTCCAGTGACTGAATACTAAATCAATTTTCTTAAGTATCAAATAAGCTGGCGAGCCTGTGGATTCGGAATCAAAACGCACATCCAAAACACATGCATCCTCAGTGCATCCTCTAAGACTAATCCATGAAACACAGGGTTTGTGTGCTTGTGCTTTGTGTTCCAACTTCGACTTTATTGCTCTGGACTTTCCTCACAGTGAATTGTGATGCCATTAACAACAAGGAAGTAAGACGTGTTGACGCTGGGTCACACCCTAACCTTTGCACCAGGGGGATGACGGTTAACAAGCGCACATAATCTGCCCTGTAGATCATCAATACTCAGGGCTGCCCTCGTACACTGTGAGGTCAGTTTCGCGGCATCGTGGAAAATTCATAAACCACCGGCGAGAGGACGTGTTGTCTGCGTTGGAACGGATCGATGCATGCAGGACCTCCCCTGTGCCTCTTTGTTCACATGGATCCGTTGTAACTAATCTGAAGACCACAGACGAACGGTGGCAGGTCATCCGAAAGCGCAGAGGGGTGACATGCTGTCACTCTCACCACAACAAATAGATCTTTTAAGATGAAGGCTGACTCTTAAAAACAGGTCAGGCTGAAAACAACATGAAGTCCTGAAGTCGACACGGAGCGCCAGTTGAAAGAGCAGGAGGGGGGAAACAAAGATGAAGTGGGTCTGTAGATGAACGTGCAAAGTGGAGTTATATGAGAGCCCTGTATAGGTAAGGTGTGTGTGTGTGCGGCTGTGTGTGGCTGTGTGTGTGTGACATGGATGCCAGACAAAGGGTGGAACAGAGAGTTGGCCAGAATCTTAAATATCCCCGAGAGGCATTTTGTTTCACAGTCAGCAGATACACAGAGTCAGGCATGTAGTGTGTCATTGACAGCAGCTGTACTGACTGTCCGCTCGTGTCCCTGAGCATAAAATGCGTCCACCTACAGCCGAAGCATAATCAATTCAGTTCGACCGATTTGGTGCGGGGAGAGTAGGTGAAAGATTTCGTAGACATTTTTTTTGTGTTGCAGAAAGTCCGTCTCACCTCCGTCCCTTCCTGCCCAGTCCTGGCAGAATGACTCCTGTCCCATCTCGTTCCCGTGTTGCATTTCCCCGTGGCTGCAACCAAACAGGCAACCAGACACCAGAGCAGACAGGAGAGCATCAGAAGTCATTTTAAAAGGATGACAGAATGAGTGACTGACAGGATTCCCCCAAAACTCTTACCTCTAACGCCTACCTGTCTCCAAATGCACAACTTCTCAGGGTCTGCAGCCACGCCAGCAGCTTTGTGTGGCTGTGCTGTGCTGAATGCTAACATTGGTAGGCTAAGCACATTCACAGTGACAATATCGTGCTGATGTTTTGCAGGCTGCCATGTTTGAAATCTAAGTTTTGCTTCTGAGAGAGCGAACATTTGCCAATTAGCACCAAACACAAGGAATGCACGATAAGGATTTTTCTTCAGCAGATACAGACAACCAATGATTACCTCATTTTCATTGCACATTTTTCAATTTCAAAAGAAAGCTCCTTTCCTGACAGCTATAAGTAAAATGTGTAGGATATTTCTCTTCTCCCTGAACTCCTGTGGAACATGTTTTGCAAATTGCATATTGCAATCCTGTTGTATTCCTCTGAAGCTGTAAAAAACATTCAGACGGGCCACCATGTTTTTGGCTCTCTAGTATTCTTCTTTCTTCTTCTTAGTGTTTATTGTTATTATCTACACAACTTTAAAGGTGTGTGGATGCTTTACTTGTTCAGTCAAAGAAAGCATTCGTCTTCAGATTAGCAGCTCGATTGAATTTCATTATGTGCTGTTAAATGTCCTAGTGTTGGGCTGATGTATATCCTGCAGTCCTACTGCACTCAATGTACAGCTGAGGCTGACTTGAAAGTCATTATTTTTGCATGTACAGTATTTAGCTGGTCTACTTCTTAGCCAGGACCAGTTGACAGGCAACTGGGGAGTTACGGGTCTATAGGCCAAGTAACAGTCCAGTACATCACCTCATTTAAATAGCAATTTAGGTCCAGAAAAAGGTGTGTGGGAATTTTTGGGGATTTATTGTCAGGATATAGAAGAATATTCACAATTATGTTTTTACTGTGTATAATCCCTACAGCTAAGAATCATTATGCTTTTGTTACCTTAAAATGAGCCTTTTGTGTCTACAGAGGAAGTGGATCAAAGCAAAAACCAAACAGTGGCCACTGTAGCGGAGGGTGAGGTGAGGAGTGCTCAGCTGCACACAGTGGTTCTTTAAACAAATGAGATGCAACATGTTAATTGGTGAACTATAGAGGGGCTGGCAGGCAGATACCTTTGGACAAAGCCAAGCGAGCTGTGTCATCCCTGTTTGTGCTAAGCTAAGCTCATCAGCTGCTGGTTCCAGCTTCTAGCTTAGTGTACAGTTACAAGAGTGGTATAAATCAATCAGTCAATCAATTAATCAATCAGTCAATCAATCAATAACAAGTAGGTTCTTCCTACTAACATGTTTCTTCCAAATTTAATTTGGAATCAATGCGATAGTTGCTACAATATTTCACTTAAAGCCATAAATGTCGACTTCATGGTGGCCCAAGAGAAAGTCAGTTCTCAGGGGAACATGAATGTCTGTACAAAACTTCACGGCGATCTGTGCGGCTAAAAATAACTGAACCCCCCAGTTTTTCAGCTTAAATGATAAGGTGCTGCTGCAGTATAGAGACATCATTTCAGGTAGTCAACAGGATAAGATAGACAGCCAGACGTCGAGCCAGCCATCTCATTCATTACAACCATTATCACCAGACAGCCCATATCAAATTAGAATATGTGGAATATCACCTCTGAACCCACAAGAGGAAAAGGAGGGTTAAAAAAAAACAAAGACTGGAGGAAAAAAAGAAAAGAGAGCCTCTTTCCCGTCATCAGCAGGAATGAAGCAGAAGGGGACCAGCATGTTAATTGGCGATTTGATTAGCGTTTTAATATTGCAGCTGTGCACGACAGAGGAAAGCAGCCGGCTGGTTTTCCAGAGGTTTTTCTTTTTGAATCAACAGTCACTTCTTCGGTGCAGGGACCAACACAGCTTAGTCATTATGCACGTCATTCAGTTAATTTCCTCCTGACTTACAAAAACGTTGTTTTTTGTTGGTCTTGTTTAAAAATGGAGACTTTTTGATGGATTCAGGAATGTTCAAGACAGTTTGAGTTGGGCCCAGCATTTAAGAGGCCCATTTGGCTGCTGCCACTGCAAAGGGGCTGAATAGGGTCCACAGCCTGTGCTAAACTGAACTAGATTGGGCCGGGCTACATTTTTGTCAACAGCCGTGTGAGAGGAGGAAGCTAATTCAAAAAGAAGGAAATACCATATGCCATATTCGATAACAGATGGAAATTGTGCATTTTCATGAATCACGTTTTGATTATGTGGGCTTATATTGTTACTGTGTATTTGTGTTGAGGGTTGACAATGCTGAGGAATTTTACCGAGCTTGATGAATAGCTGGATTTTCTAATGCTGGGAATGATGGGGGAGCAGATACAGGAGGGAATGAGGGGGTAATGACACCACAATCTCGCTGAGAAAACGGTGTAAACACCACTGCACGAGGGCAGGTGCAGCACATTGTGTGTGTGTGTATGTGTGTGTTTGTGCGTGTGTGTGCTTGCATGCATTATGGCACAGGGGCTTTGAGTCAGACAGCATTACCTGGAGCCAGAGGGGGATCTGTGGCAAAGACAAGTAATCCCCCCCCCCCCCATACATCCGTCTCCCCGACACCGAAAATGCCAGCGCAGACAGCAGACGGGAGAGATAAGAAGTTAGCCAGATAAAGGAGCACTGGTGGTGAGACAGATGAGGAGAGAAGCGAGGTATAGAACAAAGTAAGGAAGGTGTGGGAGGCTGGGGAGATAAGGAGGGAGAACAGATGGGTGTGTGTGTGTGTGTGTGTGTGTATTTGTATGTGGATAAGGTGTCAGGGGGGCAGGTCTTGGCTGGTCGCGGCGGTCGGCGTGATGCTGTGCCATAAGCTGAGAAATGAGCTCGCTCAGAAGGGGTGGAATTAAACCAGGAGCCAGAGAGTGAGAGGGAGGGTTGAAGTGGGTTGAAACAGGGATCAACCAATGTGGCTTTTTCAGGGCCACCACAGGTTATTAACAGTCATGGAGACTGATAACCAATATTTGGAGCCGAAAATCATAACAAACAAAAAACAAAATGCAGAATATCCAGTGATGGAATGTAACTTACCACAGTTTCCTCAAGTTCACTTTTGAGGTACTTGAGTACTTCAGTATCCTGCTCCTTTGCACTTCCACTCCTCTACATGTATTTCAGAACTTACTTTGCAGGTTCAGATTATCACGAGCTGTTAGACTATTACTTGTGACATATAATGAGTCAGATAGTGACGTGGGTGGGACGTTGAGTCCACAGCGTGTTGACCACAGACAGAGAGAAGGTGCTGCACCAGAGCCAAAGTACTGCATTAAAAAAAAAAAAAAACAACATTTATTGTGTTGGCAACAACGATGATTGAAAAATGCAGAACATCTGCAAAACTAATTGGCCAGATCAGTAATTGCCGTCTAATGCTCACAGTGACAACACAGATGTAGAATGTTTGTCCTGTTGATTATTTTAGCATGCTGCTAAGTACAGCTGAGGCTCGGGGAATGTCGTGTGTTTAGATTTGGTCGTAAAGCGAAGTAGTTATAACTTAATGATGGAGCTTAATGAAGAAGTCAGAGGATCCCCAACGTGATTATAATTCATCCTGAGGGGAACATGAATGTCCACATGTCTTGGCAATCCTCCCACAGTTGTCCAGACAGAAATCATGAACTCTATATAAAGATGACTATCACCTCTCCATTTCCTGTCGCTGTATGAAACTGAAGCCAAATGCACTTATAAAAGAAATATATAGTGAGCTCAAAGATGGGACCTTTTCACTCCAATCAGAAGTTTCTAGCTTCCAGGTCTACCTCCTGCTTACGCAGCCCACTGAATACACATAGCAGACTTTATCCATCTGGCCCTGTCCGCGAGTTCTGGCTTGGCCCATAGACTTTATATTAAGAGATATCATACATTTTTAAATCATTCACTTTGGGTCAAGGAAAGGTTTACAAATATGAAATCGCCACGGACCAAACATTGATAATAGAGTCATAACTGACCAGTCCTCCTCTCAACAGTTTTACAGACTCCTCTTGTATGATGGTGGTCTATGGAGAACATGCAATTTTAGTTTTTTTTGGCCTTTGTATGGCTTTACTGACAGGATAGATTGTGATATGACAGGAAACAGGTAGAGAGAGGGGGGGTGACACTGCAGCGAGGACAAAGCTTCTGTACATTGGGACGCCCGCTCTACCGATTGAGCCAAACTGCGCCCAGAAAATGCTATTTTTAGCTGCAATATCGCAAGTGACCACTGTGTAAGATTGAAAACGGACTTGCTTTATTTTACACTTATTGTCTAAACAATGCACCCTCACTGCCTTTACATTCAGTAATCATATTTGTGTCTGGTGTACATACATGTATAGATAGTATCCACTGTACGTGTGCCTTGTCCCTGTTGTCCTATATTTTTGAATCTGTATACTCAAATGACAAATGACAAAAAAATCTTGAGTCTTGAATTTACCATATGTCAGCAAGAACAACATAAAGTGACAGAAACAGTCTTTTGGAAAAAACTCAGTGAGTACTTTGAGTTTTGTGTCTGGCCCACATCCCGTCTGCCAGCTTGGAGGGGGCGGTGTTTATGACCTACATTTCAGCCACCGTAGAGCTTCACTTTTGGGGGCGTTGTCACGTCGCCCGCCTTTATTTAAAGTCGGCGCTCAACAGTTGCAAAGAGATTTCAGCCGAGACCAAAGTGGTGCACTTACCAACAAGTGGTGCCTTCTGTGATGTCCCGCCACCGTCACGTCTGAAAAGAAATCGTCTGTTTGTGACGTCACTGCCAAACGATTTAAATGATTCCACTTGAGGGGCACATCTGTGTGTTCTGTCCCTTCCTAAAGTTTTAGTGGCTTTCATTTTGATCGAGCCTGTAATTCAAATGAATGATACGATGACAGACAAAGGACATACAGTAGTCTCTAGAGATGAAGCGTGTTTGGGATTTGAACAGAGCGATGATGATGCAGCTGGAGGGGTCGAGGTAAGTCCTGCTACAGCGAGCCATAAGGGTGACTTTACAGTACAGTATGTGCAGCTGATGTAAAGACCTTTCTTCCTCTCTTCCTGTCTTAGGTTTTCCCTTGTGATCCCTGACAGAGCGAGGACAGTGACACTGACTCGGCCATTGTCTGCTCGCTGCTTCCTGACAGAGTGAGGCTCCCTGGGTGTCTCTGCTGTCCATTGTGATTGCGGAGAAGAAAGAAAGATTCCAGCTTGTCTGCATAAAGACCCATTCAGCATCATTTCTCTTTGCCAGCCGCACTCGCAACCCCACGAACAGCAAATGAAGTCTCAGCACTATCCCTAGCCGGGAGCCCGTCCCTCCATCCCCAGCCCCCTCTCCTCTAACACCCCCAATCCCTATCCCACTCTCCCCGGGCCCCGGCTTCAGCCTCAGCCCTCTGCCCCATTCGGAGTCCCAGATGACAGCTCCGAAACATCCGTTACCCTCCCACTCCACACGAGCCTCCTTTCCTCTCTCTCCAGCCCCCGTGGCGCTTGGCACCAATGCCCATCACATAGACAGATGGAGCCAACCCTGACCCCTCTCCTCGCCCGTGGGGACGCCAAGAGAATCAACGCCTGACTAGAGGAGGGGGGGGGCGGTGTGTCTGTGTCAGTGTGTGCGTGTGGGGGTGAGACAGGAAGGAGAGCGTAGGAGAGTATTGCTTTGTCACCACGGCAACACATCGCCTTGTCTCCCGTAGACTCCCCTTCAGACCAGCCCAAGGCCCTCGGATAAAAACGCGCACAGCAGGAAATTCAGCAGCAGGACCACTAGGGCCTTTTTTTCCCCCAAAAATTGTGCCCGGTGTATTTTTTGCTTTGGTTACTCGGCAGAGTTGTCTCGTCTCATGTTTGTGTGGAGGGAAGATGTGAGCATTGATACGATTCTGAATAAAGAAAACATCACGTTCGAAGGAAACAGGAAACCACAACAAGACTGATTTTGAAGGGAGGACTGCCCCTCAGTCTAAAGTGTCAGCTTTAGAGTTTTCTGAACACGGCAGAAGTTTCATACTTCACACACACTTCCTCTTACCCCTGGCCTCTGCGGTCTAAATGACAGTAAGAACAACCACAGTCACCTGGCAAATATATATTGACATTTTTACTTGCAAATACTCAGGAGGGATTTTTTTTTTTTTTTACAGCGGGACATCCACTTTTTTTCTCTCTGCTTTCTAAATTGAAGAAAGCAGAAGAAGCTTTTTCCTGACAGCAAAACGGAAATACACGCAGGACTTCCTTGGGCGTGCGTCTATGCCTTTCTCTAAGCTCTAACGTCCTGCATTACCTACTGCTAACTTCTCCAACATCCACCTCATGTCGCAAGGGCATTCACAGTTCGACTGAGAATCCCAGCAAGACCCAAGATTCCAGCTACCCCACGTTTGCTGGATGTTGTTGCCGTCTTCTAACCCACTCTGCTGACCACCGTTCTTGATTAGCATAGAATGTGAGACAACCAATTTTAGGAGAGCCACGAATCAACAATGAAATGAGACACTAATGGTTGGTGAAATGAATTCAGCGGGCTGACATAACAGAGGGGGGAATACCGGAGTCCCAAAGCTACCCAGGTAATTGGAGTGCAGTATAGTGTTTTTTACTCCAAAGCACAGCTCCTCTGGTGACCTTGCAGGCTGAAAACTAAAAGGAGGCACATACAGAAAGAGGAAACGAGAGAAAATGATCCTCGGTGTCCACGGTTTATGATGCTATTATGATATTTCCATTATTTCTCTGGTGCATTTGCATTACACAGACTGTTTGGACGGTTAGTGTCATTCTGTCTTCAGTCACTTTAGGTTCGACGGCGAGGCTGAGCGGCCGGGACATTCTTATTATTCCCGTCACTTAAAAGAAACCCATTTAGGATTATCTTCAGATACAGCACCCGTTTCAAATAAATTGCGATAATGATCATGGGCGCAGCTTTCTATAGCCTCTGTGAGATACTTCAGACAGAGGAATATGCTGATATAGCGTCTGTTTTCGATGGCGAAGTTGCTGTCAGACACAGTCGTCAATCCAAAACTCCATAATTGGGCCAAATGAAGGTATAAAGTAAGGATCATCGGTAATGCTTTTTAATGCGTTCATAGTTTTTAGAGGTATAGCGGATACATGTCAGCGCATATTTTGTGAATAGATGCAAAGAACATTGTGGGAGTTGTGTTAAAATTCACAGCTGAGGTGTGATTATTCGCTGTCTGACGTTATGAACAAGAGGTTTTCGGTGCACAGGTGTAGAGGAGCGAAATGTTTTTATTCTTGACTGATGACGCCCTTAGAATGTGTGACACAATAACAATTGTACGAGTCTAGTGCATGTTACACTCAACGAGATGAGTCTGATAAAATCTAGGCTGTCAGACTGTATGACATCAATTGTCAGATTGTGCGATGAACGCACGCTGAGTCATAGAGATATCATTACAGTCTATATATATTATCAACAGAGCTTTGTGGTCTGAAAATTTAAGCCAGTACTTAAATGTTTCTGATGATGTGCGGGGGGTTTCCTTTAATACAGCATGGCGTTCATTTTGTAAATTATGGTCCCAATTACAATTCAATCAGGAGAGACTGGTGTAGTGTGTGTATGAAGTGTTGTGAAATGTTTATTACAGGAGAGGATATGTAATAATGTGTCTCATCAGAAAGTCTTGATTCAAGGGCGTGTACTCTGAGTAGAAGCAAGAACAATCCCCCACGGAGCCCAGACATTGTGGTGGTGGTGGCTGATGACTCTTCTGAGACAAATGGGCTGATGAAGCTGGTGAGTGTGCGACGACCAGGCGGGGATGGGGAGGTGGAGAGCGCGTGATAAACAGCAGCACGCATGAACTTGTGGCCGGAGACGATAAGCTAACGGTGAAGGCGTGTCGCAGCAATATTGGACGTGGATGTGCCCGGCTGATGTGAGCAGCTGGTATGAATTGACAGCCCCGGATGATGATGAGTGTCATGAGTGAGAGGCGTGAATGAAAGGATGGTATGAGAAATAAACATAAAGGACCAAGCATGCGAAAGAGAAGTCCTCCTGTCTGAACTTTCACTAGAGCCTTCATTAAAAATAATTGAGAAGGCAGGATGTGAGTCAGGGCGTGGCTGCCTTGTGATTCAAAAGCTGCAGGGTTCTCAATCAGACCTTATCAGGGTGTTCCTCACAGCTCCACCCTCTCATCCAGATTTGGTCACCTCTGGCTCAGAAAAACCTAAAATGGCAACGTAGTGTGCTGCCAAACTGTGGGCTTCAAAATGACACCCGACGCCCAAAAGAGAGCAGAGGTGCGTCACCAGCTCGAGTCGACAATCTGCACCACCACAGCTCCACACAAGGTTCTCATTTTTGTCCATCAACTGTTATCTTTGCGCATGTGTTCATCGCTCTTTGGTTGTTTTGTAGTGTGGCCAGAAGAAGCAATCACATTGTGAGTGCCTGAAGGTCCGCTCATGCAGGACTAGTACTCGCAGGGGACCTCATGTGATTCTATGACTAATATTATCACATGACCCCTAGAAATATATTGGGTACTATGAGGTGGAACTTTGCAAATTAACAACGTGGCAGAGGACTAAGATCACAGACGTCCTCCACTTTTATTACAAATTGCTGTGCGAATAAGGCTGAAGTTGGGAGGATTTTACCGGGTCGCTCTCACGGTTGTCAACCCATGACCACGCGGCGTCAACATGCCCCCAGCGCCAGAATGCCGTGGTCCTCGGAAAAACTGAGTCACGTGAAGTTGACTAAATTGTTTGTGTCTCTGTACCTCTCTCTTTGTTTTTATGACTTAAAAGGAGGCCAGTGGAGAGTGAAGCGGTGAGTCAGTGCTTTTGTAAAGATATTTTACGAGGCCAATATGACACGGCTGATATGACAGAGTCTAGAGGTCACATAAGTGATAAAAGAGGAAAGGCAGACATGGTCCGGCAGTTCTCCGTGTGCATGTGTCTGTGGGGATCAGACACAACACAGAGAGAGATATACTTGTGTCGTTAAGGCTTCGATTTCATCTTATGATCTCTGGTGCGTGCCGTCGCCTCCCGCTCGATCACCCGTTTGTGTCCCTGCTTCACTTTACTGTGAGCCACTGTATCTAATGAAACGGAAAATGAGCTTTCATGAGTGTGCACTGTCTAACGGACGGGGATGTTTCTAAAACCTAAACAAGACAAAGAGGTGGATGGTGGCGGAGGACCACATATATTGTTTTTGTCACCTTTTTGCACCTTTTGGCGCCTCAGCGGCAGACACAGAAAACACACAGACACACACCTCAATTACTGTGCTATTTCTGCGGCGCTACCTGTCAGTGACACGGGCTCAAACCATCTGGGATTAATTAGTGACTTCACAAACACACACGCCCACACACACACACGCACGCACGCACAGTACATACTGTACGCACCTTCATCTCTGTCTTTCTGTGTAAAACATACACGATCACATCACAAAGGGAATAAACACGCATGCCAACACATGTTTCATATCTTCACCCACTTATTTACCCTTGTTTACTCCTGCTCAACAAGCACACACACACACACACACACACACACACACGCAATCTCCCGTCAGATACAGGATATGAAAAGCTTCCAGAACAGCATGCTGCCAATAAACACCCCTCCTTCTCTGCTGTAATTACCTCACCCTTCATTTCACACCTTGCGCATGCACCTCATACCTCCACGTGTCACGGTGTCACCGCTCCGCCTCAGCACAAGGCGATACCCGTCCGCACTAATGGGAAATGTGATCTTGTATGTAGTTTATAGTCTTTTCTAAACAGGCGGGAAGAAAAATGCGATTGAAAATTTGTTTTCCGTCGCTGCACTCAAACTGGTTTCTAGAGGTGTCAAAGGTTTTTAAGAAAATAAACTTTCCCATCTGAGTGATAGCTCATGTTCTTCGTGCTCAGATTATATATATATATATATATATATATATATATATATATATATATATATAATTTAACAAAGCAACATTTTGTTAACAAAATCTGCGGCTGGTGAGGACAAGCCCTAAACTCCTGCCAGCTTGTGTCGCAGCGCGTGGGCTTGTGCCGTGCACTGATGACTTTGATAGAAATAAAGCCGCTGACAGGTTTTAAAAGACAAGCTGTCGACAGTCATAACCTTCGATGTTTGTTTCTGTATGTGTGTTGGGGGGAGGGTGTGCATGCTGTATATGTGTTATACAGGTGTGACGAGGTTACAAACTACAGAGAGGTTAAATATGCTGAGGCAAGGGACAGAATGAAGGAGGAGAGGAGGGGAATGGAGCAGGATGTGCATAAAAATATTTGCAAGTGTATTAACAGTATTTATCACTTGTGAGGTAAAACATATACAGCAACACAGTATAGACACATACAAGAAGGTTAACTAGACTTGAAGTATCAGAAAGTTAAAACAAGAAGGATTCATTCAGTGAACTTGTGTGGGTGTGTGTTTGGGAGGATGTGAGAGAGAAAATGTAAATTTCTGCATTAGCTCTTTGATTGTGTGTGAGTGCGTGTGTGTGTGTGTGTGTTTGTGTGTGTATGGGCACTGTTTATTCTATCGACAGCTGATGCTTGTTTTATCCAGCCACCTCTGTAGTGGCAACTCATTAGCATAGTGATAATGAGAGAAAGAAAAGGTTGCCAGTGTCAGCACACCAAGTTTTTCACACAGTCAAACAGCAAGTTTGGATGTTCAGAGAAACTGTGTGTGTGTGTGTGTGTGTGTGTACGTGCACGCACGTGTACATGCACTTCTTTGATGTGATGGATTTTTATCCACACTCACTGCAAAAATACAAAAACTGAGAATCTTAAGGAGTAACTTGACACCCAGCTGCAGAGTTCTGCTTCACTGACCTGTCTTTGTTCAGAGAGCCTTGAACGGTCAGAACAAAGAGGGTTTGAGCTCCAAATTTCAGTTCTCATGTAAAGCCATCTCTGTGTAACTTGATGTAACCGAGCCCAGCCTAGACAGCACTGGTTAGTCAGAGAACTCCGAGTCTTTGCATTGTGCTGTCATTTCTGGTCTCCTTTAGTCATCGCTAAGCCACTCCATTATATTCTAAAGAAGATTTTTTTAGGCATTTACATCACCCTCGTTCTCTCGACAAATAAGCTCTGTGGCAAACACAAGTTTATGATGCTTAGAGGTTTTGTTCAGCAACATAATCTTCACTCACGAGCACCCCCTTTGTGATATTGAAGCATAACTTAAGCTGCTATAAGTAAAAAGCTAATTTTAGGCTACAAACACACTATATTGCAGTCTCATGACTTAAACCTCACCACCAATAAGCGTCTTGCTACAAAGTAACCATGCATGTTTTCAATGACTTGATCAATGTACAAGTTGTAAAGTTAGAGTTAGAATAGTTTGTAACAAATGTCGGCCTGTAAGGACGGACAAGTGAGTTGATGAGTCTCTGTGTTTGAGGTGAAGATGTTTAATGTCTGTGACCTCTGTAGTCTCATTTAGCCACCAGCTAAAAACTGCTGTTTTTAAAACATGTAAGCTCTTTACAGTTGAGCTGTGGGACATTTGATGGTCTGATTTGTTAAAATTGTCCGTCGTATGTCAGAAATATGTTAAGCCTTTGGTAAGCTCAGACTTTATATCAGACATTTCACTAAAAAAGTATTCAATAAACCCACTGATCATGCCGAGGATGCCATTTCCATCCTTGGGAAAAAAAAATACTGCATACTCACGACTCGTACAGAGAGCCTGCCAAAGTCCTGCTGGCACACTATAAATGATCGAGTTAATTAGCCCAACAGCTAGCTAGCTAGCTAGCTACCTTGTTTGCAAAATGCACTTTAGATCATGAGAAGAATTTAGCAACATTTTATGCCTTACATCTCCTTGTTACTTTTCTGAGGAGCATTTAAATAAGTCACACCGCCACAGGCTCACAGATGGGAACCAAGCAGCCTACTTAAATCTGTACATGCATCTTAAGAATGAAGGACACAACTATCAGAGACAGGACGTGTAGCTGCAGCAAACAGAGCCACACTACTGTATGTGTATGGCAGATAGAGTCACTGTTCGAACCCTGTTCCATCTACCTTACATCTGTCTGTCTTTTCTTCCAGGCGAGACCTTCTGTGGATGTTTGGATTCTGTGCTTTGGATGTTGAAGCTATAAGGCAGATCCAGTTCATGAGAGCTAAATCATTTGGGACCAAAAGACCAAGACATCATCAGTTTAGAATAAGAGAAAGGTGGAAAGCTACAACACACTGAGCTCAGACAAGTACATTTGGTGTATTACAGCCGTGTCTTGTGTATTGTTGCCACCAGTTCTCTGTTGGTCCTGACACTCTCACGGTGACTGCTGGTGAGTGAGATAAGGACATAAAGGATTATCACGTGGATTCTGTCTTCTCTGTGGTGGTGGCGACCTTATTCCGAAGGGTGGCAGTGGTATCAGGATGCCTGAACTGGACAACTTTGCCCCCCTTAGGGCTTCCAGAGGCTCTGAGCCTGCCCTGAATAGTGCAGACCCACTTCGGATCCAGCACAGCATCCTGGAGGAGCAGGTGGAGCTGTGGTGGTTCAGAGATCCTGGGAAGTCTCTGCTCTGCTACTCCGTGGCTGTTCTTCTAATCCTGGGATGCGGTCTCGGTGGCGTCGGCCTTCTATCCACCACCACCAGCGTCTCAAGCGAATGGCGGCTGGGCGTAGGCACGGCCCTCTGCCTGCTGGCCCTGGGAGTCCTGCTCAAACAGCTGCTCAGCTCGGCTGTGCAGGACATGAACTGCATTCGAAGCCGGCAGCGGATCAACATGCTAAAAAGTGGCGGTTTATCGGACCTCCTCGTGGTTTTAATTACTGGGTTGTCACTGCTGATCTGTGGAGGGGTCCTACTACATCTGGCCCTGGTCAACCACATGCCGAAGCCCGGTCAAGCCCTCAATGACATGTACATCTCTGGAGTGGTTTTGCTGGCTGGAGGAGGGGCAGCTGTTGTTGGAGTTGGGATATACTCTTTTGTTGTGCTCCTGCTTGAAAGGACAAGGCACGGACGAAGGCTGATGGACCGAGTTTTGAACATCTTCACTGTGTCCGGACACATGGACCGCCAGGGTCGCAGAGAGACTACCTCCAGTCTGGCTAATCTCATATGAGATGTACGACTCACTAACATTCAGCCCCAACTAAATTAGAGCGGGCTGTATACCCAAATATCACAAGAAATCTGATTAGACAGGATTCATCCCTCCCATGCTTCTGTCGCCAGCTGATTAAACTATATGAGTTGGATTCGTAATATCTGCTTGGTGAGGATGTCAGCAATAAGCAATCAAATCTCAGACCCAGGTTGAAAAGAATCACTCTACAGCTCACAAAGCAGCAAAATGCCCAGTTCAGATTTTTTTTTCCTTGTGACAAGGCACAAATTGCTCTGGCTTATCATTAACAGTACAAATGAGTGGTATTTGAAAGCTTAAATCAGCATTGAATTAATGTTCGGTAACTTTTAGTCCATTCACACTGGACAGATGCCAAAATGCTGGTGCCCGAGGCAGTTTGGCAGAGACAGTTTTGCAGGGCACCAACAAAAAGAGCATGGAAAAGAAGTTAAAAAAAGAAGTTAAAACAAAACTTGACTCAAGTGGTATTTAGGGAGATCTGGTGGAATGAAAAGCACACATAGTAGCTGAAACACATCTAAAAGGGATGTGGGAGAGGTGTTGGTTCACAAACAGAAGGGAAGTCTTTTGATGTTATTGTCAGTGGATAGTTGAAGCAGTCTGGATTCCAACACAAACGCCTGTGGTGTAAGCACAGCTTAAAATGAAATGACTCATTTCATTTGTATATAAAGCACTTATCCACGTGATGTTTAAACTTGAAGTTGTAAAGGAATAATGCCTTCACAGATGAAGACACAGAAACCCATCTTGTTGTCACTAGGGTCGTGTACAAATTGGTCTTGGACAAATACATCATCCGTGTCCTTGGGCCACACATCTGACCACCACCTGCTCAATATTGAAAGATATAAGAGAAACGGCTGAAAGGCAACAATTGAAGTGGAAGGTACAGAGTGACTTTTTGGAGAGAACATACAGTATATATATGGGAAAAAACAAACAAATAACTTTTTAATTTGTTTTTATTCAATGCACCACCCTCAATCTGTCTACGTTCACGTGAAGAAGACAATATTCAGCTGTCAGATTTGAGGGACTGTCTGACTCTGGGTCAACGGGGGAAACTCCGGCTAATTCAAATGACTTCTTCTGATCCCATTTAATAATTTGACATAATACATGCAATGGGACTGTGGTGTCAGAACCTCACAATAACATCTGTCTGTGTGTATGATACAAGACAACATGATTGTTGGAGAGTTATATCACAGCACTTTAGAATGTATGAATTACTGGTGTTTTTTGCGCATCAAAACATTGTATTAACTGGTAATCTTGCAGCACTTTGTTTTCCTTGAACCTGCTTTAATTTATATTTTTATATTAACACTGATCCAAATTACTGCGTGTAATGTAAATGGTCATCCATCGTGCTGAAATCATGAAACACCAATCGCCTCAGCTCTCTTGATCTTATCAGCTTCCCGGCTTATTGTTCTATCATTTGTTTGAGTCTCATCGTTCTTGCTGACAAACATTTCAACCATAAAGCTCTGTTAGACTCCACTGTACACCTGGGCTACCAACAACCAACATGCATACAATGTGGCTGATAAGCTACCTAGCATCCTGCCTAGCTAATGACTCAGATTTCCCTCTAGGAGTTGGTGGGTACCGAATCAGAGCTGAGGAGACAATAAGCAGCTACTGGACTTTATCTGAAACAGAACTCTATATAAACACCATTGTGTCTGCTTCGTTGGTCGACATCCATCAAGGCTATTTCATGCCATCTAGTCTGCTCCCAGAGCAGTGGACGGACATGTCACAAACTCTTCTTATTTCAAAAAGAGTTTTTTTTCCGACAAGTCGCAGACACCCGAGGCTGCACTGGACACAAGCCAGCAGTGGACCGTCATAAATCAAAGAAAACAAATAAATGTATTTCCCAAAGCGTTTAACTATTTCTTTCAGCTAATTGTTTCTTTATGTTGCAAACTTTATGTCTCTCTCTCTATTGTCACAGCACTGTGCTTGTGGTCTCATTAGGTTCAGGCACAAAAGAAAAAAACACTTGGTTAGGCTTAGGAAAACATCATTGTTTGGCTTAGAATATATTTTGGTCACCACGATCACTTCCACACATTAGCTGGTTTGGGTCACTACAAAATGGCTTAAAATGTCCCAAAATGTCCTTCAAAATATTCAGCGGTGTGACTTGGCTGTTTGCCTTGTCAGCATGTAATGACACAGCCACCACCACCCTCCACCCCCACCTCTTGGAGTATTCTGGGACAGGTTACATTAATGACGTCGAACAGTCTTAAAGAACATCTGAAAATGCTTAAGATTACATAACAGTGCTCTGGCTGTGTGTCAGCTTGATCACATGCACCCTACTGACCAAAAGTGCAGCTTTAACGTTGCGTGCAAAAGAGCAAGATGAAGGTTTTATTGTAGCCATGGCAATGTTAGGACAGTGTTTTGTTTTGGTTTGGTTTTTTTTTACCAATTTTGTTCAAATTTGGCACACACTCACAGAAGATGGTCACCTGAGCCAAACTCTGAGGTTGAATCAGCAGCACATTGACTCTGATTTAGGTAATAGTGGTAGCTGACTTTAATGAAAGTATCTTCCCTGCAGCGCTTTAGTGAAAGACAGAAGAGTGGACATTATTTTATTAAAGGATCATGTTGAATAAGCCCAGTTATATCTCTGAATATGACTCATGACGAGCAGTTTGGCTCTAATTTCAGTGTGAGGCTGACAATTGTGGTCCGAGCACTCCTGATTTATCAGACGCATTGTTGTCTCAGATAACAGCTCATTATCGTCCCTCGCGAAGCAGAAAACGGAGAAATAACTGTTAGGGGAAGAAACTCAGGGAAATTAAATCCATTACATCAGAGTTGCCTGTGATAGAATTTCAGTGCACTTGCAAAAGTTTGAACTGGGTTGTCAGCATGCTTCATCATCTTTACGTAATAATACCTGACCCTGGAGTACAGTGTGCTGTTATTGCTGCATTATTATTAAGCCTCATTTGATTCCAGGAGTTCTAAAACGTTCACTTCAAAGCAAAAATGTCCCCTTTTCTGTTGGAGAAAAGACATTCAAGAAAAACTGCACAGTGACATATGAAAGTTGTTTTTGTTTGTAAAATGTGTCCAAAGCCTTTGAGAGTCCTTCCTCACGTTGCCCTGCGGAAGAACCTCAGGAAAAGGTCCTGCATTGTGTCTGGATGGTGTGTGTGTGTGTGTGTGTGTGTGTGTGTGTGTGTGTGTGTGTGTGTGTGTGTGTGTGTGTGTGTGTGTGTGTGTGTGTCAGTGACGCCTATTTATCTTTCTGCACATGCCCACAGCCTATTGCCTTGAGACAAAAGGGGTCACACAGTTAAACATTGTTGGAGTGATGACGGACAGTACACTGAAGGCACAATGCACAAGGCAGCGATCTGCAGGGACTGGTATAGACTAGCACCACGCTCTCTAACAAACACACACACACACACACAGAAACAAAAAACAAGGTTCACGCTGCATTTTTAAACAACCGCAGAAATCCTGTAATCCTCACTTAACATGAAATCTTTCTTTTGACCTACAGTTTAAAGTCGCAGTGTCAGGTTGTGTTTTCGTGCATGGCGGCGAGACGAGGTGAGCAGACAGAAGAGAGAGGCAGGTCTGATACTGAGGAGAGAGGAGTGTGTGGGAGGAGAGGATTTCAAAGCTTTTCTGCCAAGCCAAGACAGGGAGAAGACTGGAACATAAACAATTCAAACCAGACAAAATGTCTTCTGATAGAACCTATCCTGAGTCCAAATGAAAATAAGATATATTTTTCCCAAATGAAAGTATATCTTTAGTATAAGACGCAAGTTTTCAAAATGTGTATTTGTACCATAGGCTATGGCAGCACACCTGTGACAGACTTTAAAACTGAACTTTGGCTTTTCTAAAGTGCATAGTTGGCTCTCATTCATCAGCTGTGGGTGTAATATTAGTAAATTATTGAACATAAATCAAATGTATCTTTTTAAAGCGATCTTCACTGGTATGATCCTGTTTGAGTTATCTACTGTTTAGCTTGCATAATGGCACATATGATTCCCATGTAGTATCCAGTCTACCTTTCAATGCAAGCTAAGGTCAAAAAGCATGAGACGAAGTAAAATAGTTGTAGTTCAATGTTTGTCACTGTCATTAGTGAGCTTTAGAGATGATGGAGGGAGGATTTTGTTATCAGCATACCATCAAGGAGGGATTGGAAACAGTCCCTCCTTGATGGTATGCTTGCAGCTGGTTTTAGCTTCATATTTAGCATACAGACCTGCATTACTAAGATCTTCGCCATGGCCAGTCTTATCTCTGACTTTGAGGGAGGTTTTTGGTGGTCTGCCAGCGCAGGACCTGCCATGGATCCCTAACAAAGCCTTTCTAACACCGCAGCCGCTCAACACTTCAGCAACATCGCACTCTCACTCCACCTCAACGAACTATCACGAACATCTCACTGATGATGTTGCCCTTGCTGGTGAAACATGTAAGTAACGCTGCGATCCTACCCTCTCACTGAAGTTACACAGTGCAGAAACAAGTGATGGCGGGGTGGAGTGGCTGAGACAGATATACCTTATTACATGACACTGTACCATCAAAATGAATATGATGCTGATATTTTAAGGTAAAAAAAAAGTTACATACTGTTGCTTTAAGTCTATAACAGGAATGTGAAATCTGATGGAAATGGTGCCAGGTTGCCAGTCTGACCTGATTGCCAGTCATCCGTTATTTTCAAGGGAGATTTCGTGCCCTGTGGCAGACAATTCTGCACACTGAATGTAAGGTTTATAGGGAACCAATCTAAATGCCAGTGGTGTCATTATTCCATAGCTATTACAGTGTGAAATAAAACATTTAGTTAGTAATGACATTTTAAAGCAAAATCCTGTCTATTGCCACTGTATGTTCCAGGTGTTAAATATCGGGGTTTAAGGGAGCTCAAAGTAGATCTACCCTAATAGGTCAAATTGTTCTTGTGCTACATTTCTGAGCTGCAAGTTTATCACATTTGTCATCCATCATAATTTGTTGAAACACTCTAGAGAATTAGACAGAAAACAAAAAAAACAAGAGTATTCCAAAACAAGATACAAAAAATTGTTTATTTCCAAATATATCCCTTTGCTTCCTATTGACAAATAACCACTGATAAATTAATGACAACACGTGGAAACACACAAACGCATTAACAATCCTCATTGGTGTCTGAAAAATGTCCCCACAAGAGATGATGCAATGATTGTAACAGAAGGTTTTATACTTAACAGCAGAGATGCAATAAATCGACACAGGACTCTCTTCTGTGCTGCTGGCAGTGCAGCTGAACTGATGTGCTGCAGTGCATGCACATCAGAGGGAGTGAATTACACCACCAACTGCTTTGAAGACATATAGGGGCCTGCAGAGGTTGACATGTAAAAAAGAGACATGGAGAAACAATTACCCCCCCAACATATTGTCAATATTCTCAGACTCTGAAAAGAAATCCCTTCAGGTTATTTCACCTTTGTCCTGCCCACACTCCTCCTTGACCCGCTGTTCTGTCCTTCAGACTCGTCCCACAGGGGACTGACTAGTGCAGTATAAACAACAGATACAAATATGACAAAAAAAATTCTGCACTGTGCTCATTCCCTCAGTCTCTGACTCAAAAGCTGCAAGCCGATTTCGAGCACAAGGACAAGGTTACAGGCCCCAAGGGAGTGCGTTGAAGGTATTAAGTTACACTACCAACGCCTCTGACAATATTGTGCCTTATTAATCATTGATCTGGTCGCTGGTGTTAGTTTCACTGCACTGGGGATTAACTTCACAGTGCTAAAGGTAAGGATACACAGGCAGTTTTTTAAGGCAATCAACATATAATATAGAGGTGGCAGTGAAATGTATGCCTTCGAGAGGAGTGGAGATTAACAGCCGAGTTAAAATGGGCTGTATATGGATAATAAAGCGGATATTAGGGACAAAACATAGGGGGAATAAAACCCCTTACAGGTAAAGATGCTGACAATGCTAAAATGTGGTATAGTGGTTTCAATCCTGTATGGAGCGACATGTAAAGAAACAAATCTGATGGTTTCAATGGCAAACTTCGGATTTAGAAAAATCACCCACACTCAATGTCACGGCCCTTTGAGTATTAAAGTTACTGTAAAATGGCATCACATAATCTGTCACCCTAAAAAAAGGTTGTATTTGTAATATTTAAAAGTTTTCTTTTTCTGAAATTAAAATTAACGTCTTCTTCCCCAAATTCTGCTCAAATTAACCTTGAGGGATATTGCGTTAAAAGCGAGGGACACCAGAACTAAACAGCAACACAAAGTCATCAGTTCATTATTCACATATTAAAATGTTTTCCTGCAGTCCTGAGGAACCTTAAAAAAAAAAAAAAAAATTAAAAAAAAAAAATCACAGGTCAAAGGTGATGCAACAGCCTTTCCCGTCTGAGTTGAGAGGAGATGATGTCTTGTTTCTGTTCAGGGCGGGAAAAATATCATGTGTCCTCCTGCACTTGTCCTCTGCTGTCCAATGCAGACCAGGGAGCCAGAGATACAGAGAGAGAGGAAGACAGACACAGAGAGAAGATATCCATTCGTCTAGCAGCATCTGTGCCCTTTAGTTTGTCCGGAGCTGGTAATCTGCCAAGAAATGTAACAGCAGAGCATTAACACAGCTTTCTTCCCCTCATCACCTCAGCACATCACATCACTGCCAATACCTGCCCTGTTAAATCCCTAAACAAGATCAGCACAAGTCCTGGCTACAGTGGCAGTCTACTAAATCATATTACCAATATTTAACACATTCCTTTCTTTGATAGACAGGTACCTCTCTGCAGTGCCAGACTTTGGAGCATAAATGTCACATTTAGGCCTATTGCTATAAATATCATTAATATTACAATCTTCAAAGGGCAAATTCTGAATAAAATCTGATTTACTGTGGTGTTAAGTTGCATATGTGCATCCAGGATTCTCTAATAATAAGATCACATTACACTGCCAAAATCATTTGTGTGTACTCTCTGTCTCAGGTAATTTTTTTAATGATTTGTCACCTTCCAATCAAGGGAAATTATTATGCCACAGCATACCGTGATATCTTATTTAATAGTTTGGGTCCAACTTTGTGGTTTTGGAAGGCAACTTTCTTTTCCTGGTTTTGTTCCAGAGGAACAGTAAGAAACCCTCACTCAAAATCACATCAACATTTAGCCATTGAGCAAAGACTTAGTCAACACTGTTGTGTAAATCTGAACATTTTCAATCGTTCATAACAAGTGGCACGGAGGATGCCAATTTGACTTAGAATATGAACACTAGCATCCAAGACCAATGAATGAAATGCTCAGTGAGAGATTGGACTGAGATACAGACGCTGGTGGAACAGACGTTGGCTCAGAGATGACGTCAGGACTTTGGCTGTCTATAAAGTAATGTTTTTCCCAGCTTGTGTTGGAAGAACTTGACTGGCCTGCACAGAGCTCTGACCTCAAGCCCATTCAATGTGGTAGAAATAAACCAGAAAGCCAACTGCGAGCCAGGTAGAGATTCAATGAAAATGTAGATTGATTCATTTTTTTTCCTGTAGTAAAGGAGTAAACAGTGAGGGAACGCTATGAGTTATGAGGTATGAGAAATGATTATCTGTGCATTGTGATGCTGCCTTATCACATGCTGACCACTGACAGTCTGATATCCGTGCTGTCGTCAGTCGTCACTGCTGTAAAGTACGGCCGCTAAATGCCTGTTCATCACTCATTAATAAGTCAGGACAGTCAGTCTACAGTATCAAGATATTGTTTAATCAGTGTGAGTGTGTCTGCATGTAGCGCTGACTGAAATGTGATCACTGTCACCGTCTGCCTCTCCCTTCGTGTTGCTGATGGAACAGTAAAAGAAAGGTGATACGCCTTCTCTCCCGTCCGCCTAACTTCATCACTTCTGTTCTCTCTTCTCTCCTCCTCCTCTTTCCTGTGCTGCTCTCTCTCCTTTGCGTCCTTGCTGATGTTACAGCAATGCGATAGTAACCTTGGCATTCGGTGACTGCCACCCTGGGAGCCTCCTGGCACTTTGTGGCATCATTCAACCTCCGCAGCCCCTGAATCGTACCTGACACATCCAGGTAATGGATATGACTGATGTTATAGAGTCAGGTTCATTCCTGGGGCGTATGGCAGGTATGGCACTTCAGGATTTCTGGCCGTTGTCCAGTGAAGGTATCTCCATATCATTTCCATTTGTCCCCTATTGAAACTAGTGAGCTAGTAAGGAGGATTCTGCTGCAGTCTCATCAATATACTGTAGGCGTAATGCGGCGATATGCAATGATGTGTGATCTGTCCAAATATCACGCCTGTGTTTAAGGCAGAGATGTAGCTTCTTACTCTATTCCAGTTTAAATGTCTAGTCAGAAGCTGATAAAAGTTCAAAGCTCACAAACACAGAAATAACTCTTCAGGATGTCACCCTTGGTGTCACCCATGAGTATAACAGATGTGCTGCAGAAGGGTGCATTCCCAGGGCAGCGTTTGAATCTACAGATCCCAGGTGCCAACTTTGCAAACTGCATTCTCTCAGCTTTACAGTACCCCTGTTCAAGTGTGGACAACTGAGACAAGAAGAATTTTATGCCACAAGCTAGCAGGCTTGTAAAGTTTCTATCTTCTGCATCCTGGTGTCAGTCTAAGCCCCTGAGGCCATGACTCATGGTGATAGCACCAGGTAATGGATATGATAGATGTTTTACAGCTGGGTTCACTCCTAGGGCACTCACAGAAGAGTGTTGCAGAGAGACTCATCCTGACACTGCTCTCGCAAGTGAAAACATCATATTTAACCTCGTGCTAACCTCCGATTTGCTAATGGATTTGAACTTTGGAAACAGCAACAGCTGAACTGGAGTTCATAAGTCCAACACAGTGTGGGTACATGATATCTGTTATTAACATTCATCTTTCATATATTTTAGCATGTGTTGTTTTTATGTGTTCTTCTCTGTGGGAGATGCCACTTATCAAAGCACACTCACACAGTCCTGATGAGGTAGGCTAGTAGAGTTTTAGAGTGTAAATAAATAATACTAAAGGACTTCAGCTGAACTTTTGATTGTTAATTTTTAGAGAAACACTTATTTGAAAGCAGCTTTTCGGGGGATTAAAATTCAACAGGCGGCTGCCTTAGTTTTTTAACAGCACAGTCCCTGACCTCCTGTCACCTCGGTCAAAATATCATCCAGAGTGAGTTCAAAACAATCAGAATCGGTAGTGTATGTGTGTGTGTGTGTGTGTGTGTGTGTGCGTGTGTGTGTCTCGAAGTCTATCTTAGGGTGTTTGTTCTCACCTCCACTTTGTGTGATGTAGCGCACCCATGGCAAGGCCTGGTAGCCGCTCTTCTCTATGATCTTAAGGTAACGCACCTAGTGAACACAGAAAGATTAAAGCAACATTATGCATACATTTGCAGTGCAACACCACTGTCGTAAATACAAATCCCAGGTCTGTAACAATGACTGTTACATCATAACAATGTTATGTGTTGAAAACTTGTATCTTGAAGTAAACACGTATGTAAGGCTGTGATCACTGAAGTTACACAGTGCAGGAACAAGTGATGGGGGGCAGAGCGGCTGAGACAGAGACACTATTCACACTATTATAATACACTGTCATGTCATGGTCTGTAACCGCTTTATCCTTTTTTCAAGGGGTCGCAGGGTTTGTTGCTGGAGCCAATCCCAGCTGTCTCCGGGTGAAGGCAGGGTACACCCTGGACAAGTCGCCAACTCATCACAGGGCCCTCAGGAGCAATTTGGGGTTCAGTATCTTGCTCAAGGACACTTTAACATACAGCTCAGCTCAGCCTGGGGTAGCCAGGATTTGAACCAATGACCTTCCGATCACCAACCGACCTGCTCTACCTGCTGAGCTACAGAATCTTAAAGGAACAGTTCCCCCAAAATGCAAAACTGAGTCATTATCTACTCACCCCCTTGCAGATGGAATGACAGTTTTGCCCTCCCAAAAACATTTCTGCAGCTTCACAACATGGCTGAAAATAGGGCTGCCCCCAAATAGTCGACCAAAATCTCATTAGCTGACCAAAATTGCATTGGTCAATTGGTTGCAGGGAAAAAAAAAACAAAAAACATTTGGAGCCGTGTCTTGTCAAAATTAAGTCAAAATCTATGTGAGTGGCGGCTGGCCTGTGTATAAAAGGCTGAAGGGCTTTTTTTGTTGAGAAGACCGCAGCAGCCCACAAACACCGGCTATAAAGCAGATAACATTGAAAATGAGTGTAGTGGCGCTGAGCCCTTGTTCCACTGTCTGAGGAGAACCCTGTATATGCCTCGATTAGTCGACTAATCGCTCTAAACGACGACCACTGGTCGACCAAGAAAATCCTTGGTCGGGGGCAGCCCTAGCTGAAAAGCTGTATGGAACTATTTTATGTTTTGTTTTTTTCAGTAGCTTTTGAAATATTTTGAAACGAGTCACCATCGACCTCGGCTGTTTAGGAGAATGCTGCAACGCTGTCTGGTGTGAAGGTCCGGAAATATTTTGTAGACTGAGACTTTCAAAGAATAGTTAATGACTGATTTTTAACTTTTGGGTGAACAGTTCCTTTAAGCATGTTACAGTCAGGGAGAGATCATATATATATTTCATATATGTTCAATTGTCATTATCATTTGATGGAATTTTTGCAGCATGCGAGGACTTAGCAATATATCAAATTAGTTTAGCAATAATGGATGGCCATTTGCAGCCACTCTGTAGTGCAAAATGTGTGTAGAACAGTTAAAAAACAACAACTAAGAAATGAGACTGTGTAATGTGTGTTAATAAAGGGTCTGACCTGAATCCCGGACACAGTGAAATATGGGATCTCAAAGTTAACTGTGATTGGTCGCTTCGCCTCCATCTCTTCACTCTCCACACTGGGAAGCCCAAAGTGTGCCCGCATCATGTACTCCTTACCACCCTACACATGTGAAAACAGAGGAGAGACAAAGCTGTTACTGCATGCGGTGAAACAATGAATTCTCTGAGCCTTTCAGATAGAACAGTTTAGTTTGTTTGATGAGTTCTGCTCCCAAGCGTGTAACTCCAATTAATACAGGGTTGTTCAGTTCGAAAAACAAAACAAACTCTATATGCGTGGCAACGTGAGACAACTCCCCAGTCATATCAAGGTGAATCAGATATCAATTTATGGGATTTAGCATCTGGCAATCACATTCAGGCTATAAACACAAAAACAACACGTTAATCATTTCTCATACCAGCAAGTGCCAGGTGTTAGGCACTTGCTGGTACAGGGAATGATTGTACTTTGGATTTACTTTCTGCAAATCAGTTATCACTTTCACTTCAAAGCTCCTCAAACTTTGGTTTTAAACGACTATTTCTCCTTAAGATTTGGGAGTAAATAACAACAATCAAAGGTATCATCTTGTCTTAAAAACAAAGCTTTTTAACAGGACTGTGTTGTCTTATCGGTGGCTATAGTCTTATCAGTTTTGATTGATAGTAACCTGGAAACAAAAACAACAAACCAGTCAGTACAGGTTTTCAAATGCTTGTTGTTGTAAGTAAAATCCTTTTCCAGCCTTGCACACCAGTGAAACCAGTGAAAGGAGCTGACCAAGTGTAAAGTGAGATCAACATTGGTTTCCAGACTACTTTTTTTTAAAAATATTTTTAATGAGGCAGAAGTGACCAAACTTCAGACAAGAGGGTGGAGCTGGGGAGGATATCTTGACTAAGAGCCCAAGGACACACCATGGTAGCGACACTGTTTTACTCTAAATAGGACTCTTAAACGACTTAAAACGACCATCTGTGTTGAAAAAGACCTGAGACCGTAAACTACCCAGACCATAAACTCATGAGGAAACCATCCATATTTCATACAGTCAGTGTTTGTGAGAATGGCAGATAACCGTATCTCATGTGGAACCCCATCTATCAAAGCCAGAGGCTGACTGGGAAAATACGTTTTCAGAACATTTAACGAACTGAAAAATATTTTAAAAACATTTTTTTTCCCCTTGGGATTATAAAGTTGTTGTGGAAAATCTTATTATCCATATCCATGCCAACAGCTGATAAGAATTTTTTTTCGGGATAACATACCCATTACATACCCATTATTAATCTGTAAACGATGTAAAGATTTACAATTATGAAATAGCTGATGGCAAACAGAATTATACTCTATAAGTTCGGTCCGATCAGTCTGTTCATCTCTGCTTCCCTGGACTTACAGCAAACATTACAAGGTAAGTATGACTTCCTGAGAGAACATGCACTTTTATAGAGTCCAAAGGTTGACAGTGGCAGAGAAAGATGCACTGCAGTCATACACGAGCCGGATAACAATACGTCACCAGTGATGGCAATTCTTAACCCTCCTTGACAGGCTGAAGGTGTAATGAATTACTGAGGGGATATCAGAACCTGACAGATAAAAGGAAACCCGACTGAATTAATGCTCGACGAGTTTTTTAAATTTCCCTTTGAAGAGTTTGGCGACAGCGGAGACTAAAGACAGAATTATGAAGGGAACAGCAGGAAATGAGAGATAAGATGTGATTGTGTGTGTGTGTGTGTGTGTGCTTGCGTGCGTGGCTGTGTGTGTGTGGGAAGGCTGATCATGATGTGATAAATAGCTGTTTTCTGATACTTGTCAGAGTCAAGATACAACTTAATTTCTTGACACTGGGGTTTGTACAAGCTTATGTAAACGTCAGGTATCGTCAGTGGTGGAACGCCTACTATGACCTGTAAGTACAGTATGTAAGTATAAGTAAAAGTAGCAACATCACAGTGCAGAAGTACTCTGTTGTACAAATGAAAGTCCCACATTCAAGTAAAGTTAGAATAGAAGTACACATGATGACGAGTGGATAGCCCCGTTTCAGAGTAATGTACACTGCTGCTCAAAACTTTGAAATGCCCTGTTGGACTGGTGTTTTTTCTTCTTTTCTTTGACAGTGGAATCTTATGAACTGCAAGGTAGCTTATGCATTTACACTGGCATCAAAACGTTAACTCATAATCATCCATACATGAGGATTCATTATATTTTGTATTTTTATTCTGCATCTGCAAAGTAACTAATCACTAAATGGATATTTTAAATATATTTGCCTCTGAACTGCAGTGGAAAATAAAAATACAGTAAAACAAAAAAAATGAAATATTCAATAAATGAAAAGTACCTTGTAAAAAAACACAGTGTATCATATACTATATATTTGTATATTTTGTATAGTTTTTGTCAGATCTATCGCACGCTTGTCTGTCCTGGCAGAGGGATCCCTGCTCTGTGGCTCTTCCTGAGGTTTCTTCCATCTTTCTTTCCCCTGTTGTTTTTTTTTTCCTCAATATGGCGAATCTTTCCTCAGTCGAATCGAGGGTCCAATGACAGAGGATGAGCTGAGGTGATTGTGATGTTGGGTCATCTAAACTGACTTGATTTTGATTAGACATCAGATTAAGGCTGCCCTGCCTTTAAAGCCTGATAGCATTAGAATAATAGTGCAGTTAATCAACATACACTAAATATGTAACAGGCTATGAACTATGGTATTTTGTTGACACTAACAGGGAAAGACTTGATGTTCCACTGCACCACGTTCTTCTCAGGCACCCACTTGGTGCTGCCTGTGCTGGTCTTGAACTTGGGTGAGTCAGCATCACTAGGCACTGGCACCAGAATGGACACATTGTTGGCAGTGGACCGGCTCTTGAACTGACTCCGAGCCTGCGGAAGGTGACAGAGGACAGAGTTCAAATGTCATCAGAGACCTGAGCAAGCACATCCAAATTCAAATCAAGGAGGACTTTATGACTTTATGCACAGCGCAGCTTGTTATTCTGAGTCTGTGTGGCCGTGACTGCCGCAAACAGATGGTAAGCGTTAATCCACCCTAGAAGTGTGTGTCATAAATACTAAATAAGTTTCGGTGAAGGGACCAGATGAGTGGATAAGGACATGGTGTGTGTGTCTGTTTGTGTGTCGCTCATCATTACCTTCACCTTGATCTCCACGCGGCTGTGAGAAAACTTCTCAATCACGCTCTCGATCCATATGAGAGGCTTCACCTGTCAGACAGAGCAAGGGAGTGGACAAGGTCAGAGGGGTGATCGCTGAGCTGGACTGCATCGCTACGACAACACATCACCAGAGTGACACAGTGGAAAGGACAGAGAGAGATTGTGTTTGTACAAGGGAGACAATAACTGTTAAGAAGACTCACAGGCACAGAAACACCAATCAAGTATCCTTGGACAACATGCATACAAGTATGTGAGGATGAGTGGCGAAATGTAACTAGGAAGCGCACTGAACAGCTACTTATATTAATCATATTAGTCTTCATTGTACCTGGACGTATTTTTACAGTCATACTGTTGATTTCTTAGTGTTCAAGTTCAGTGTAGTTGTGGAAACTAGGAGCATTCTGAGTTTGTAGTTTGGCTGTACACTTTATTATCGTTTGAGACAGATACCTGATGTTGTACTGACACCCTTTGGACACAAGACCTTGTCCATATCTAACTGATTGTGTTTCATGTCTTACATTATAGTTATACATACATTATAGTATTAGTATTGTCTTACGTTTGTTTTTCTCTGTTATTCTAGAAACCACACACACGAAGTATAAACCTGATCAGCCCTCTAGTAAAGATTACCATTGACATTATCATCAGTACTACTACAATTTAAACATTAAAACATGCTGCTGGAAAACAACTTGAACATGACCAGAGAGGTAATTTTTCCTCTGTTGTACAATAGTCTTAGTGAGATTGCTGATTAAAATTTGCTAAGGTTTTTTTCAGAAGAATAAAAACCTGCCTATGAAGACATGAGTGGGATCTTCATGATTTAGTGTGAACTTTTTAAAAATACCATAGTGAAAGAACAAGAAAGCAATGAGGGATGTAGGCCTGTGTATTTTTAGTAAAATAAGAAAAAGGTAGAACTTTCCTTTTTAGAAAACCTTTGTGGCTATTCACATATCGACTCATGAGGTGAACATGAACGCACCATGAAATCCCTGTCAGCCCAGCCCAAGCACTTTGTAGTACAAAGCGCTGTTAATTTCAGAGATCTCCAACTGCTATCACATCTGAAATTAACTACAACTGTTAATAAATAATAATAAGAACATGTAGTAGTATCAACGCAGTAAAAGAAACCTCCTGCTGATATGGGATTTTCAGAAGACTGCATCAAAAAAACTTTACCATCATAAATGGCACTAACAATAAATATAAGACTATAATATATTTCACACAGTTAACTTCACTGGGAAGAGAATTAGAACAAATAACACTGTGCATATTAAAAAAAACAATATGACAAAAAATGTTTGACATAAAAAAATAATATTAGGCAAAAAAATACATATATCTGCATACTTTGAATTATATTTGCCTGTTTGTCAACATTTAATATTTGAATTTTGTGTACTGTATATTTAGATTATACACAGACTGTGTGTATATGCTTGTTAGTGCATTTATAGTTGACTTCTGTCTTTTAGCCAAAAACGTGTGTGACAACATGAATTCTCCTTTGTGGGATGATGAATTTCACCTCGACCTCGACCATTAAATCAACTCCACTATATTAGTTAATTGTTTGTGATAAGCCAATGTGTACCCTTGAATGTGTCATCACTGTGCACATGCACACAAGAAGATGAGAAAATAAGATGGAACATCTGCGCATACACCTCACTGTGAGACAAATGGGAAGTGTGTTCTTGGTGTGTAGGTGGCTGGAGCGCGTGGGTTGAACAGAGATATTTGTCAGCGTGTCCCACTCACTGTAGTGTTGAGGCGGTAGGACATGAGCTCGCTCTCGCCGTCGGGGGGAATGAAGGAGATGGTGCGGTCGTTCTCGAAGCGTGACAGACGGACACACTGATGAAACTTCACATCCTCCAGCTCCACCGTCTTACTTTTCTCTCCTGACACACACACACACACACACACACACACACACATACACACACACACACACGTAAAGAACACACAAACAAACACACACAGAAATACACAAAGAAGATTGAGAGCCTTCCAGGCAGCCTTGGGGAAATCAAGGTCAAGGTAATGATGACTGACAAACATTCACTCACGCACGTACACACACTGTACGCACAGTGTGCTACCAAATCCATCTGCCCTCTTGTTGTCCCCCACTGAACAGTTATTCAGCTGCCACACACACGCACATGCGCACACACATACAAACATGCACAGCTGGCTTTCAAAACTTGCTGCCATCATCTTCTCTCCCAGTGAGGCCCATTCAGCTGCCTCACAAATACATCTACACCTGCACTCACGCAAACGACTAGATAAATATTGCACAATCAGCCAGGAAAAACTCTTCTGACAGAGGCACACACAAGATTTTTCATTACTCTGCAAAAAGAAATAAAATAAAATAATTAAAAGCTTCTGTTCTATTTTCTGTGAGATTAATCCTACACTAATACAGGTCTTTTGTTATGGTCTTATTTTGTGAAATACACCTACACGGAAGTCCCATTGCCAACATGAGATGTCACGCTGTTTTTCCTACTATATCATTAGTACTGTGACTGTTTCAGTAAACAACCATTTATGTCAGCCAAGGTGTTATTAAACACCTCTAAGCTGGACAAAAAGTCAGTAGGAGTATTAGAGATATTAATTCCTTGTCTATAAAACAACAGAAAAAAATCATAATATCTCCATTGAACATGGTAAACTTCCTTGTTTTGAGATTATTATTATTATTTTGAGTTTATTATTATTAATAGTACTTTTATTATTATTGATCAGAACATGCTGTAAAGAGTAGCTGGGTATCAAGATCATTGTAATACGTTGAAATGTGTGTTAAAGAGAGCATCATAATGAAGTTTATTGTTAAATTATATATAAACATTTATAATCACAGATAAGAACTTTTTCAATATTTTAATACACCCTTGTCAGTTTTTCACAAGTTTAAAATGCCATAACAAAATCATAAAAAAAATAATTAACTTGTCATTTATGTTATTGTAAAACCTTTACTAAGCTTTTTTTTGTTGCTTTATTATGATCAAAACATACTTCATTATGTATTCATCAGCAGTTAAGTGTAGTTATTAATAGTTAACTATGCTATTTGCAGCTACCAGATCCAAAACATGAACATGCATTATTAATACTAGTGCAGTGCTCATCCAAAACATGTGTTTGGCACAGATTATCTGGTAATGTGAGGAGTTTACAGATAAACCTTGAGATTAAACCTCTCAAAGACACATCTGGGCTGCCTCTGCAACATCAAACATTACTATTATGACTTCAAATGTGAATGATTACATCCATATTTCCCAAGCCAGACCACAACAACTAGCAAGAGAGGCATCCTGAGCAGCTGAATGGTCAACATTCTAGCTCTTGAGACTAACATTAACTAGTGTACTACTGCTGATGGAAATGTGAAATCACACTTCAGCATATTGCTGATGAAAAGAAAACTTGTGTTGACCACATCATTACTCAAAATGTATTCATACTGAGCGTGTCATGTGTCCAGTTTTACCAGATTGACACGGCACTACCCTGGGTCCTCAGCAACAAGTGCCAAGTGTGAAATTTGGATGAATGGTTCCTGAGATATGCATATGACATCCAGACAGACAGAGATTCCTTGCTTTTTGGCTAGGTAAAGCATTACAAGCTTAAAAAGTGAGTATGGGGCATTTTTGCTTGATATCTATGTGACTTTGTGGTTGATTGATTCTCTGTAAATCGATGAATCGAAATAGCATGAGAGTATATTTACCAAAAGGACTACCAGCATATAGTTGGTGCTCTATCTAGTATCTAACTTCTCTGTCTCTAGAACCTTATCGGAGTACTACAGAGGCAGCTATAGACTGAAATCAGCAGACTGTGTCAGGTTGATCGTTTTCTCCGTGAAACAAAACTAGACCTTCCCAGACTACTCCTCTCCAGGGTGTAGCAACAGGCAGATAAAAGCGCAACCTCCTCAATGGCGGCATCAGTAGCCTGCCGGAGAGAGGCTGATGTTCTCCACCCTGGTTGGTTAATGGAGGGTGCTGAGCAGTGGAAAACTGCTCTAATGACTGTGGGCCTGTGGACCCTCAACTAAATCCCTCATTCAAAAATCAACTAAAGCCTCACCTGCTCTGAAGGCAACCAGGGACCAGCACTGAGACCAGTCTGACAGAATGTGTGTGTGTGTGTGTGCTTGTGTGTATTTGCGTAAGCGCCTTCCCTGTTCATTGTTCTCTCTCGAGTGTGTGTACGTGTGTTGATTTATGCATGTTTGCCTGCTGCTTGCTCGTTTCTCAATTGATTTTGCTTCTGTGTGTGTGCGCTTGCGTGCTTGCTTTTGTGTGTGTGACATTTCCTCATGCGTGAATGGCGACTGGTTAAGGTTAAGTCTAAGGAGAGGACAACACACCTATACAAGTAAAGCAGGGAAGCCCTTTAAAGCGTCCTCTCTCTCTCTCTCTCTCTCTCTCTCTCTCTCTCTCACGCACACACACACACACACACACAGACACACACAGACACACACAAACACACAGGCTTGCGATGCAGCATTATCAAGAAGACAGGAAACAAAGGTCATATGGGACACTCTCCATCACTGCTAGGACCTCAGGGGCCAAAGGAAGTGATAGGTGTGTGTGCGTGTGCATGTCAGGTGACGATTGAAGATGCAGCGGTGTCCCATGTGATCACCTTTAAAGCTGCTCTCACCTGTTTCTGTGCTTTTAATACACAGCAGCAGACAGGAGGAACCTTATCTGTTTTCTGTCTGCTGTCGCACGGTAGAAAACGAGACAGAGGGGGCACAGGGAACTGTTTTTATAATGACGTTTGGTAAATGCGTCTGTCCAAAGCCTTTTACAGTGCTGTGATGTCACTGAGATGGAGGGCAGAAAAGACAATTTAACAGAGGCATTTAAAAACTGAAAGGACAGGGAACAACTTATTTTATTGGACTTTCTGAAAAGAAAATTAAGTAATGTTTCAAGAAAAAAATGCTTCATATTTATTGGGTCTGTCTTCTCAAAAGCAAAGACATGATGTGAAAGTATAACTGGAAATATCTGCATCTTGGATTGTCAGTTTGACAAAGAAATGATAAACTGGAGATGTCACCTGGGGCGTCAATTATATCTGAGACAATTTATTGGAAAACAATCTGCAGATTAATTGATGATTGAAATGATTGTAAATAGTCTACAAATGTGCTCATACAGGCTGAGAGTCTTTGGAAAATCATCCTGTGGCAAAAAACAAACCAAACACACTCATAACATTCAAACAAACAACTAATCAGTAATGGTTATTAATTTTAGGGACACTGCGGGCAGGTGGAGTCACTCAACCGTTATAGATGGCCAGATACTTTAAAAAACACATTTGTCTTGACTGAATGATGTTTCAAAACTATGCTTTTTGTTCACTCTAACTTCACACATCAGTTATTCATTAGAACATGCTCTGGATGTAACTTGTATGATATTTCTCTCAGTTCCCTTTAGTAACCATACTGGACTTCTGCCAGCAGAGGGCAGTGTTAAATGATTTATACTCCTCACATTCTGGCTGCGTCCAGCTGTGATAAAAAGTGCAGATCAGGCAAATATGATAAACACTAAATTACTGCGAAATGATATGTAAAAAAAACTGCTGAGGATGAGAGTGCAAGCCCATTTTCATATTTGTATAAACAGCCAGTGGGTGTGTGTTGCTGTATCTGCCAGTGTGTTTGTTTGATCATTATTTTCTGATCGTTTTCTTTCTGAGGAAATGTTATTTCCCAGACTGCAACACACAGCGGGGGGATTGTGGGCTGCAGATACAGGATATACACAGACCCTCACCTTTCATCTGCAGGGCTGTAGCCCGGGGTGAGGATTAACTCACAGGCAAAGAGGCTAGACAGCGATGGAGCCTTTCCCCTTCAGTAAGGAGTGGCAGGGGGGAAGAGATGTAGGCGAAGGAGAAGAGGGAAAAGAGGCAGAGGGAGGAGAGGGTGCAGGAATAGACAAGGAGAGATAGAGCAGTGGGACACATTAATGGGAAAAATTTGGGAAAGTAGGAGGGAAGGAAAAGGAAGATGAGGAAGGATGAAAGCTAAGCTGGGTGTGGGATTTGCAGACTGAGGGGTTTAGTCAGAAAGAGGAAGAGAAGGTAGAGTGTGTGGGTGAGTTCAAGGAGTGGAGACTAAATAGTCAAGTGTTCGACCATCAACCAGCAGCATAGTCACGTTTTTGTTTTTGCTATTTAACTATTGTTCTCGCAAATTTACTAAGCAAATGTATGTTTAGGGTGAATTATTACATACAGTATATCAAATAAGAAATCATCCACTGTTGGGAGTTTACAAGTTCAGGATCAAAACTGTTGAATCCTGGCCCCGTGAGATAAAGAAATCAGAGAGAAATCTTGCAAATATTCCTCTCGCATGTCGCGAACAGTTTGCCACTGTCAGCTCAGTGTGTGAAACAAAATGTACAAAGTCACTCTGATGGAGAAGGCAGACAATGAGGTGAACTTATGAACCCTATCTGCTAGCAGATACGAGGAAGTACAAGTATTAAATGCAGAGTAAGACGGTGCAACAAGATGAAGTAATTAAAAGAGCGCCAGTGGAACTTTAAATGGTGATAAACAGGCCACATTGGAAATGGGACATCGTTGTTTGGTTCATGAGTTAATGTGAGAAAGTTTAGATCAGATGTGTGGAGCAATCTGGAGTGGAATCTTCAGGGGGCGGAAGCCACATGCTTCACGAAAAATGATCAAATCTTCGTCATATTTTGATCGTATTTATACACAAACTTTTCCACTTCAGACAAACATGACATTACTCTTTTATGTGCATATGTAAAATTCACACAAAAAAAAGTGAATAAAGATCCATCCACCTTCAATGTGACCGTACTGCCTCATTAAAAATGCTTTTACACAAATAAGACATGCATAACTCTAGACCTTGAGACTGACTCTGTTACTCACTGCCTGTAATTTCGAAGAGCACTTTGTCATTGAGGCCCAGTCTGAGTTCAGGCATCCCGGACAGGACCACTTTGAGCTTGATGGTGCCCACTATTTCACTCCGTAGGACGCTGCCATTTGCATTCACCTACAGACAAAAGAGCAAAGCATTATGTTAAACATGAAGTAATAATTTAAAATCAAATCTGCTCAAAGTTCACCTGGAAGTAAACTAGCTTTACATGAATGTGGACTTTAGGTTGCCTTATTTCCACAGTGATACACAGATCAGATCAGCAGTAAGACTTCTCCTTATAAACTGGGGGAAATAAACAAACCGGCCGATACCCAGATCCGACTGCAAAGCTCTCAGCATGCAGTGCGAGAAATATGAGCGAGGCATTGATGTGAAAGAGGGTAAAGAAATTCTGAAAACATTAAATACAGTCCCTGGTCACAGAAAAGGCAATGGCGACTGCTCTCCAGAAACATTTCAGTTTTCCTTTGACTCAAGAAAAAAAAGAAAAAAAAACTGCAAACCTGTTGTCCTTGTTGCTTGAAGGACATGAAATTTCAGAGGAAAGTCACTCTCTCCCTTTTAGCTCAAGAGACAAATCATGTTCATGCGGGATATCTGATACTTCCTCTAAATTTGTGTCTCATGTAGCCTAATAATGTCACATTAGCACACATTGATCAGTGAGTATTACTTTGTGTGTCTATGTAATAATGTGATGTTTATCATGTGACGTTTGTTTAGCAAAGCTGTGTATGTTGCACAGTCACATTTTTGAGAATTCATTCTCGCTTGCAGAAAAAGGATGACCCTTTGAGATACATTACTGTATACAGTAGGTCACTCCTGGCTGCACACAATGAAGAAACAACTATGAAAAAATATTCTGTGGAAGAAGAATGGAGCATTGTTGATAATTAGAGAGTGTTTCCTCCACAATTCAATTCAAGGAAAGAGAGCCACTGTTTGGAGGAGTCAAAACAAGCCAGACTTTTGAAGTTTTGAAAGACTATTTTAGCAGCGACGCACCAACGGGGCCTCAAGGAAACACTCAACCCATCTATTCTGCACAGAGCTGGTAATTAAAACTGATACTCATCTTATACTGGATGGGACGGGATGAGTCTCTCATATTTCTTTCAGAGTTCGGGATAAGTGTTTGCTGTGTGTATCTACAGTATACTGTTTTGTTTTGCTCCCTGTGACCTAGTTTTGAAAACCAATAAAAAACAACCACAACAGAGAGCTTAAAAAAATAAAAAAAAAATAAAAAAATCAACACTAGTTGTATCACAATGAAGGCAGTGTAACAGGTCTGCCATGTTACGGATCTATGCTGCCCAGGCTGAAAGCAGCAGACAGGCAGCAGATGAACTCGTAAGGCTTCTGTTGTTTACCTTGCTCAGACAAACAAACAGGTAACGGCTTGACTCTGTGGCTGTTATTAGCTCTGTAAAGCATACAGGTTATCTCATTAATATTAAGTACTGAAATGTTTAAATGTTCTTAAATGTTTAATCCTTTTTTAGTAACAATGAAGACTTTGCATCCTTTTACAGTTTATATGTCAGTAATGCATGTATCGTCACTAATGTTGCTATAGGATTTGTAACTACAGCTACAAAAATAGATTAATAATTCACTCCTCTACAACAGTAAATGGAATAATAATCCACAGATGAATCATCAATAATCGTTAGTTGCAGCCCTGTTTGCGATTGCTACTTATCAATATCAGCCTCAAATACCTAACATCAGTCAGGCTCTGTATCACAGGACCACATCCTGGCAGAGTCTTTCCTTACTGGCTACTGAAAGAGTAATATCAAAAACAAATAAAGCACGCTGCAGCGATTATCTACAGAATGGTGCACCTTTTGTATTAAGTCTGCAACATGCTGCTGTTCACTGATCTATACAATTTAATCTGATGGTAAATTAAGCGTTTTATTTGAATGATGAGATAAATCATGGGCACACCGCATTCTGATAATGGAAGCAGTCTGATATTGTTCAGGCTCCATGCTAAATATCAGCAGGGAAAATCATGAATGGGTTGATAAGAAGACACATTTGATAGACATCTAGGATGTCTGTGAGTCTTTCTGTTTCTTTGCAGAGTCAATATTTTTAGATTTTTAGAAGATATGATGTTGACAAAGCAAACATTGTCCTCACCAGTAGATTTACTGACTCAATGACATCCATAAAAACTTCGTTCTTCCTGTACTTGATGCCCTCTGACCGCCAAGACACAGCATTAGTGACGGTGGCAGGAGGCCGGGGAGCCCCAACCTCTAACTTATGACCCTGCTGGGTGATGTACCTGAAAGAAACACATGGCAGAAAGAAGTTGTGACACATATCTGTTTTCAAATTCCTGCTGAATGAAATACCTGAAAAACTGATGGGTCATAGTCCTCACTAAGAAGCTCCATGAGTGTATTTGAAGAACCCCTTAATAGGAAATGGCAACAAACAGTGTATATGTATATATATTGCAACTAGAGCTAAATCTCTCTTGTGCAATATTTTTATCCTTTGTATTAATCACCCTTCATGATTTATAATAAATGAGCATTTCCAGAGATAAAAAGTTAAATAAGCTTGACATTCATGTTGTATGAAGATTATTCATGGGTGTAATTGGAAGATGGGGATTTATATAAACCCATTGTGACCAAAGCCACAGAGGATAACGCATTTGTTTACATGATACTAAACAATTAAGCTCCGCTTGCGTTACAAAAACCACAGCATGAGAGAGGGTATTTAGCCAGCAGATCGGATATGCCAGATCGGCTTCATGAGGTTTGGATTTTTCAGATTTTTCAACCTTTAATACCTTACTTTCTGTAGGAAATTACATCAATTTATTTTTGGTGATGGTGAAAAAATCAGTGTTTAGGTAGGCTGAGATTACAGTGCAGTGATGAAGGTAAACAAAGGTAGAGGTTTCAGAGTTCTAATGCTCATGAATCTTTTTTTTTTTTGGCCCAGTCATGTATTGATTTACATTATCTGACAAATGCCGTGCAATTTAGTAAAATTCCGTCTCTGCAGAAGTGACTGCTGTCAGCTTGGTTGAGTTGAACCACTGGAGCAAAGCCTCTTTAACTCCACTGAGGCATGCACATATCCAACATGTCTCTGGCAGTGAAGTTTGACTGAAAGTGATGCTAAAGTCAAAGTCCAAGCTATTTCTGTTACTTGGCCACTTGGGAGCAGTACAAACAAGCTGTAAACAACATTCAAATATTATTATCTTATTAAGTTCATAGGGTAAAAGTGTTAGCAGTGTGGTTATACGTATACAGGAAACAACATTAACATTTACTTGGAGTAGTGTTTCTGGCCATCTGGCAAATTTAGGTTTACTATTCAATCTCTTTTTCAGATTCTAAAGGCAAATATGTCCCTTCAGCTGCAAGAGCTGCCATCTACACCTGGAGACGATAACGATTAGAGCAGGGAAACTGAACCGAAACACTAAAAGCTGGAAAAGAAAATGAACCAGTATTCATTTAATGCATTGTTTTACAAAACATATTGATTGGTGCATTTTTAAAGTGTAAGGTGCAAATTAATAAATAATGAATCTAAGAGCCCTATTCTCCATCTTGTTAGGTTTGTTTACTGTGATATAAACAAATCAGGTTTGATTCATTTGTACATCAGATATATCAGGGAGAGTATTTCGTGTCTATCTGTTGATCCATCCACCAATCCCCTTATTTACTGCACAGTACTGTTGGTTGTTTCTTAGCATCTTTCCAATCCTCTGACTGTGTCCAGGGACACATAATGACTTGTCATGAGAAAAGGAGGAGCTGTACTCACACAAACAACATGTGACCAGGCCTGTTTTTACCCTCTGGTTTTACACCTGCCCCCGCCACTGTTTACTTCTCACTGGCCATATTTCCACTGCAGGGCTGTTTTCTAATTAATGCTATTCAGTGTTCCCTGGAATATAATGTCCAACAGTTTTTTTTTCCCCAGTTTTGGTGTATTACTTCTTTCTTACCTTGTATAATGTACAAGTGTATCTATCTATATCATCAAAAAAAAAAAAAAAACATCTGAACAAAATGAAATACAAAATTCAGCTTCAGTTGAGTTCGTTAGCTCAGGTAGAAAATTTATTGTGTGTTGGCAATGTGGATTGTGTATGACAAACAATAAATCAGATGTATTAGTGCATGATTGTCTTGGCACCCACTAACAGTTATTACTAGAGATGAGCGAGTACACAATTATCCCTAGGCGCTGTATGTTGGCTGCACACTGCACCCTGGGGATGCAGATTACTAGTTTCACTAGGTTGTACATTGTATGACAGTACGTGTTGGAATAAAGATTCTTCTTTTGAAGTGTGTCGGTTGAACTGAGTAATTGTCTGTATCCAAACCCGAGGGTGCTGCCTTACATCCAGTGTCACAGAGTGTCCTGTGCCTGACTTTTATTTTTTTGTGACGTGAAATCAAAGGTGAACATTGACATTTTATTTAAATCCAAACCATGATCCTAAAACTCACAGAGTTGCTTTGTTGTACTGAGTCTGAACATAACATAACCTAATCTAAAACCTCAACCAACACACAGGACGCAAACTCCTGTCATTTTCATCTTCGTTCATCTTTACACCATATCACCTGACTTCCTAAAGGCTTTCCACCAGAACTCTTCTCATAAAACCACCAGAACGGTCTTACAAGGCAAACTATCAGTTTCCATGCTCATAGATGTAAGGTTAATACAACAAACCTAAAAAAACCATGCCCATCCAGATGAAACACTGGGTTTTTAGTGAGACACATATCTTAAACCTTACGCGGGTGGAACTAAACAGACATTAATTTAAACCTGAAGTTGATCAGAAGTTATTATATTTATAGTTTAATATCTATAGCACAGCCTCAGAATTGAGCTTCAGTTCAATAAATAGTCATGTATATCGGACCTACTCCATCCTGGATATTACCCAAAATTACACAAATGACTATACCATGATTTGGGCAGGTATTTCAAAGAACCAAACGGTCCTTTCATCACATTGTTATAAACATTAGGAACTGATGCTGTTAAAATGCACATGGACCTGTGGCTATTTTTCAGGAAAATGACAGGATTCAGATGTTTTGCAGTCAGCAGTGTGCCTGTGCTTTAATTCAAGTCCATTAATTGTGCAAACCCAAAACGTCACACTGCTAACACATATAGATAGACGCAGATTGACAGCGACCTGAACTGAGCTATCGCTAAAGCAGTCTCCTGTCTCCTCTCTCTGTGTACTTTCCACTGACCTCTTTCTTATTTTAAGTTGCCCCTCACCTGTTTGTCCCTCCGAGAGGGCCTGAGTATTTCCCCCAGGGAGTGACCCAATGTTCCATGCAAATCTGCTGTCCTCACACTACTCTTTCACAAAACAAAAAAGATGGGAACTGCAAAGTCAGCCATCACACAAACACAATAACAATGCCATTCTCATAACTTAGGATATGATTTTTGGGGCTGTATCTGCTTGGAAATTATGCAGCCCCATGAAAGTTTGTCTGTAACCAGGTGGATGAAGTAGGGCCACAGATAAAATGCATTAAAGCAGACAATGTGGCGCAGTTCAATTTAAGTTAATGTTGGCAATATATCTAACCACCAATCTCAGGTTTGATGTCTCGTGTGTACATGCATGTATGAGGTCTTTCCGATCGGTAGACTAAATACAGCAGCAGGAACGGTATGTGTGTTCCATATGCGTTTCTAATTTGAGAGATGGGCTTTGTGTACTTGTTCACAAGTCAACAGCGTGGGTATTAATAATGTCTCTATCTTGCTCCAGACTCATTTCCAGATTGCACCATGCTTCTGGTAACCAAAACTGCAAAAATCAGTCCCACTAACATGGACACAGAGACAGAGGGTGTACTGACTGTAGAGCCCATAGAGGCGCCATTGTGATGTTGGGCTATATAACTGACTTACAATTGACTTTAAAGTTGAACTTTTCAGTTAAATTGACCCATCTGTGTCACTGATTGAATGTATATTCCTTCTCTTGCCTTTTTAATTTCCAGACACATAGCACCATGTTAGCGCTGGAAAAAGGTCTGAACTGTCTCGGGTGGTGCTTAACCCTGCAAGAAAGTCGAAGAGAACTTGTTTCTCACCTGATGGGCAAGCTCTGGCATTAAAATGACTAAAAGATTGCAAAAAAAAAAAAAAAAGGTTACAGCTGCCAGCCTGCTAAGTTTCACTGTGACCAGGTTAATTTGGGGGTAAAAAGTAGTTGTTTAACAAGTTGCTGTTTACTGTAGCAACAGGGGTTTTTGAAAACAGTAACATACAAATAAAACCTGGATTGATTCCTAATTTTTTGGCAGATTTTGGGCAGCTAAAAGCAAAAAGCTTTTCAGCTAATAAATGCTCCACTGTGCTCTCCAGCTAGTCTCTAACTGTGTCTGTATGTTGGTTGGAGCTGAGCAAGTAACATACATTCAAGCAGCTGTCTACTGAGGCTGTGAGAGAGGTGGGAATTAACCCTAGCAGTGAACTCCTGTGCCACCTTGTTGACACATAAAATAAAAACAGTGACTGTGACAGTTCTAAATTGAGTTTACAGTTACTGTTCAGGCGTGGGCCAAGTGTCAAGTGAAGCCAATAAGATCCTTTAAAGAACAAATAGGAAACTCAAACACAAAACTCAAGGGTCTTGTTTTCATTCCTACTGTAAATTTACAATGTCAACAACAGAAAGTGCTAAATAAACAAATTTCAGATTGATTGACGGATTGAGGCGGCATTTTCCTCCCCTAGTTTTCCGTCCCAGTTCCTCCCACCTAGCGAATGCATGTTGACACATACAACAATTTGAAAGGGCTGAGAGATGAAAGGCGGTGACAAGTGGGCTTGGGGTCGATGTTGGGTTGTTTTGTTGCTTTGCTGTTTGTTTCTGTTTTGCCCTGATTCTCCTCAGAAATGCTAATGAAAGGATCTGGAAGTGGGGGCTGGCAGCAGACTGACAGATTAGCATAACAATAGCAATCATAACAAACACACACGCATGCAGGTTTCTACTAAGACATACACATGAACATGCATATGTATCTCTCACGAATTCAGTCTCTTGCCACATACACACACACACACACACACACACATTTAGACATTACCAGGTAGTATGTGTTTTAATTTAAGGGAAAAAGAAGCGTTTTCGTGGAGCTCAAGGCATGAAAAGGTCAGAGAACTGCAATAGACTGCAGACAGAGAGACACAGTGAATGTGTGTGTTTACTGTCTGAGGGAGTGTGTGTGTGTGTCTGCGTGTATGCACAAGGGAGAAATGACACTTTTGTGTGTCTCCTTGGAGAGGAGAAGAGCATGGCTTTTCTGTCTCAGAGTCTCGAGTGTGTCCAGCTGACGGTGTCATTGTGTTTGAGTGCCAATAGGAGCCTGGTAATTATCAGCCCTATTCAGACACCAAACACACATACTGTACACACACACACACACACACACACACACACACACACACACACACTCAGCCAAGCTTCAGCAAAAGCCAAAACAGCACACAACATTACACGTCAATCACACCAATCACCAAAAACAATGTGTTATGCACATTTGACCATTTGTTATTAGTTTTTATATCATTCCATTCACTGGAAGCAAAGCTGAAGAACTCGTGTTTCTATGGTACTGTACAGTGAGCGCTGAGCTTTTCAGTGGAAACAAGTGCCTCCCCGAGGAGCCATGAGGAGGGAAGGGGCAAAACCACTCCGTGTACAATGTGAACACAAAACACTTGTCGACCCCGAGAAGAATAGTGGCTCCAACTCATTTCACTCACTGAATAAAGTTCAGCCAGTCATTATAGCTTTAGCCACCAGCTGTACTTTGTTGAATGAATCAACAAATAAGCCAATGGCACTTCAAACAGGATCATCATGTTCTCTTATTCCCATCTCTTCTGATCGCTTACAGGATGAAATACAAAGCTTTTAACTCGCTGAAAAAAAAAACTTGAATGTTTTGTTCCCTGATAGATGAAACGGGCACTGCTTGAGCTAAAATGGTTGCATTAAAATCAGACTGGAGTGCTGAATTATGGCCTTTGAGAGTTTGTAACTCTAAACTTTATCAACCTGATTAACATTATACCTAAAATGCCAGAACACAGTGCCAACACACATAACTGAGTTTTGTAAAATAAAAAAAAGACTTTCCAAAAAACAGTTCTACTGTAATTAGGTTTGTGTAGTTTTTTTTCCAATACGTTTTGGGTGTCGTCCAAAATAATCACCCTGTACCAAGAAGTATCTAGACTTCGACATGTAAACAATACCTGATTTTGATCCTTTATGTACCCATTTGGGGAAATAAATGACAATTTCTACAGTTTTGGTCAGCCAATCAATGCAAGAACTGTCTGATTTAGTGCAACATGTGATTGGCCCACTACTACTATTGCTGAGATGCCATCAAAACATTTGGAAGTGTGGCTAAATTACATGTATGCGGCACATGGTAGAAAGACAATACGTTAAACGCAGAAGAATAATTTCACGGATAACTGAGGAGACGTGTAACATGTAAAGCACATCATTGAGCATGCTGGAAACTTTAGTTTGGACAGCTGCATAATGTCTGCAAGGCCAAGGGCTTCTTCAACACCGGTGTCATCTTCTCCTCAAGAGGACACAACGCTGCAATGATTTCAGGTAAGATAAATGGACTTACATTAAATTCAATCAGGAAGATTATTTATCCCATTATTTATACCATGCATCAGCTCCATTCCCCTCTAAAACTCGATGACATCATGATGTCTAATCGCCAAAGAATATGCACAATTCCCAATTTTATTGTGTGAGTAAAAAAAATGTGTGAATTTGTGAGGAGAAGAGAAGATGAGAGAGAGAGAGAGAGAGAGAGAGAGAGAAGTGCCTCCTGAATGAAAAGCTAAAATACTGTTTAAATCTAGTTTGGATTTTACTGAAACAAACATCACTTTGAGCAGTCTCTAGTGCTTAGAGACTTAAAATATATTCAACAACTTTACTGTAGTTACCCTTACACAGTAGATAAAAAAGGAATCAAAGTACTCTATTGGTATCACTGTCACTGACCTAACTGTAACTGCTTCACTTTTAAAGACGTATCAAAATTAGCCACTTTTGTTATCCCATCTCACACATGAACATGTAGACATGGCAATCCATACAGTCCTTGTATGGAGGCTACAGCCCTGCATGAAGGTTGTGTGACAGTTTCCTTACTCTTGTAGGATCTTGCTGTCTGTTGTCTGAGGGAAACCGAAGTCCATCACTTCGTCCATCAGCTCGTAGACTGTCACAAAGTTGTCACGGATGCTCTCCTCCTCGAGCTCCTTAAAATATTCCTTAAACACCTACAACAAACAGACAGAAGCAGTTACACACACACACACACACACACACACACACACACACACACACACACACACACACACACACACACACACACACACACACACACACACACACACATTACATATTGTATTACAGTAAATAAATGATTATTGTCTGGCAGTACTTTTTTTGCATTGTGTATTGGTAGAAAATAAGTAAATTCATTCTATCTACAGGCTTTACAAAAGAAGCAAAAGCCTATTCCATTGGCAGACGCAGCATGAAACAGATAAATGCAGTGACAAAACAGCCAATGAAATAAAAGGTGCAGTTGCACCCCAGATTGTGTGGCGATAATCAAATCGTAATGACAGAAAAAGCTCACGGTTATCGGTGAAGTGTCTTCCTCTCACATAGTTTTAGATAACAGTTGAAACTGCACATTATCACTTGACAACAATTCAAACGGGCTAGGTGGGTGCATAACATGTCTTAAACACAAGTAGCAAGTGGACAGATGTTAAATATTTGGACTCTCGGGAAACAGACGCACCTGCACAATTTTGTAAAGAAAGGAGTACACCAGAGCAGCGTTGGCATTCTTCTTAGTCATCGCCACCACTGTGGAAAGGACTGTTAAGAAACGACTATACGTCTACAGGTGACAGGTAGAGTACATGAGTTCATAAACCTGCAAACTGTTATGAACCAGAATGGTGCAAGAAGGAGACATGTGGTGAACATCACTGGGATACTGTGGGTGGTTATGAGATGAATGCAATGACACACAAAGTTAGCAGAATGCATCACACTCGCTAGCAATTGAGAACATGGCCACAGGGAGGTAAAGCAGCTCAGTTGTCTAATGTGGTGCAGTGGGAATACCACTTACTCACAACTGCTATGCTGAATTAATAATGTGTAAGGAAGTTTGACTGCCCAATCTCGCATTAGCAAAGGAGGATATACAGTGCATAACACATCACAGTGAAACTGTGTTAAATTTTTCAACTGGCTGTGAAACATGCTGCGATGAAACAGAGGCTGAGAGGCTGCAGAGACCTGATGAACAGGACTTCCTATGGAGCTGAGACAGCTAATGGAAGATGCTACGAATAGATGCTGAGAATTTACTGTATTTTTGCAGGAAAAAAATAGCGACAAGATTCAGATTCAAACTCCAATCAGGGCAATAAAGGCTCGTTTTCAGCAGACACAAAGGACCCCAGTATTGAGACATGATCTTGAATGGATACAGTAAAGGTTGCTGTGTTTGATCCACAGGAAGTGCGAGGAGCCGTGGCTGACCATGGGTGTCATCTCCGCCTCCTCCTCTCGCTTCATCAGGATGGGCATGAAGTGGTCGATCTCATTCATGTCCATATTACCCATGTAGTTGCGGCAGATTAGCACCTGGATCCATAAAGGAAAGAGCAAAATATATATAGAGAAGAGATTATTATAGAGGCACTGCCCAGTCATTAAATATGCATAGCTTTTGGTGAAGATACCAGCGCTGAGCAGTCAGGCTTCTTTAAGAACCTCTGGCTGACTACAAACCCTCTTTATATGGATGGAAATGACACCATTTTTCCAGGGTCATCTCTGCAGGAAATGTGCAAATTGTGTTTTAAACTCAAATCTCTGAATGTGAATGATAAATGACCAGCTTCTCAACATGAAACAAGAAGTTATACAGACTCCACCGAGTCTGCTCACTCAAGTGATTGTCAGGTTTGAAATTATAGCAAAAAGAGGTTACGCAAACTTAATTTATCCATCTACCCAACTTTCACATGTTAAATGAAAGAGGACATGCAGTTGGTCACTGGTTCAGTGCTTTTGCCCTTGTTGTCAACTACACAATAAAAGCAAATGCCTTATATTCTATTACAAAGATCCATTTGTGCAATCATTTCTAGCCATACTACCTATCACAACAGCTGCAACGTCTGTCAATAAGTTGATGTTCTCACTGGTGACTAGTCAGTACGGATTTCTACATTATTATAAAAGTGCACACTCCTGTAAAGTTTTGTGACCATATCTTTCATGGTTGTGATTTTGCCAAAGTGACAGTCAGACAGACACACAAACACCCTGTTAAGTACACACTTCTGTGGTCCTGCCACAAAAGCTGCCACCAGGACCACAAATATGGGCCAGGGGAATAATGTGGGGTGGTCTATGCCCCTGCTTCCGGTGGCCATGCTATAGCACCGACAAAAATGTGCTCACAGACGGACATACAACCAAATGACTCTTAACCAATTGTGTGGTAGTTCGATAGGTGTATCCAGAACCATATTCTGCCATGATGAAACACAGCGGAATCACTTTCTGCAAATAAACTCTTTTGTGGATGCACTGACAGTAATAAACACGAGAACAACACATGTCAAAACAATAAAAAGATGACCCAGAAACTCAAGTTACACTGCAAACAGGGCTTGGGGGGGGATTGGCCTTGGCTTTAAAGAGATGACAACATTTACTGAAATTGACAGAAATGTACTCGATTGTATCACAGAACTGCATCACTTTTGTACAAATTTTTCAACAGATTTTGAGTTGATCAATATCTGGGACTGTGACTCAGATGAGAACAGCATCAGCTGTTGTCTTGACATTTACAGACATGGTCACAACTGTGGCACACACACACACACACACACACACACACACACACACACACACACACACACACACACACACACACACACACACACACACACGCACACACACACACACACATTCCGAACAAGATGAGTCAGCAGTCTTGCGAGAGTCTGGACACACAGAGCGAAGTGAAGAAAGAGATCAAAGCTTCAACGCTTGAGGGATCTAGACTACACACACACACGCACAAAGCTTCCAGCATCTTTAATAGAGGGGTGTGTAGCGCAGGGGTCGCACAGGGGCAGATACAACAAAGGCAGGAGGAAATAAGAAATGAAAAAAAGGAAATGCCAGCAAAGTAAAGTAATCTGTGGGGGGGAAAGGATATGAACAGGCCACTGCTCAGCTTGTGTGAGAGGGGAGTGAAACCACAGAGCGAGGAGTTCAGAGGTCAGCAGAGGGAGAGAATGAGGTGTTTGATGCAGTGCTGAGGGCCCATGGAAAAGTATGCAGAGATTCACTTTGTAGCTGTGGAAAAGAATTCTGATAGAAAAAAATCACACAGGCAAAAATGCTCTGAACTGCAAATTCTGGCCAGCTATTATCACCACTGGTTATTCCATCAGAGGTTTGTCTTGAGGACATAAAACAAGATCAGCAGATTTACATGAAGGGTGCTGTCTCATGCAGAGCACATACACACAATCAGTATGAATTACAGACATCAAAGTATGAAGGGTTCATGCTGGTATACAATTAGTGCTGGGCTAATCGACTGAAAAGCAATCAATTTTGATAATCGAATAATTGTTTAAGCCGTTTATTCATCAAGGAAAATGGCAAATATTCGCTTATAATTTCAAGATTCCTTGACTGTTAGGATTATCTGCTGTCTCTGTTTTATTTCATTGGAATATCTTTGGGTTTTGACACACTCAAAAGTATATATGCAAAGTATATATGCACCGACAGGGACGTCATAGTGCACCTCATAAGAAATGTCAAAGTCAAATTTTGCAGAAATGCTAACATGATATGTAGCCTATGACATATACAAATGTGTACGTATGGTTTGCAGACATGTTCACTGGCAACATCTAATCCAGGCGACGACTGGACTGAACACTCACAGAAATGTGTTGTACAGAAAACCGTTCATTTCTGCTGATGACGATACATAGATGAATCATGACGCAGCATTATTACTATGTTCCGGTATTTCTCTGAGATTAAATTAAACACATTTGTGATGACGAAGTTGACACAGATTCTGCTGTTTCTTAACTTTCTTTTTTTTTAACTTTTTTACTTCAGCCAACCTTGCACCAGATTACCTGATGTGAGGATAGAAGCACAGAGAGATGTTAGACTCATCCTTTGACTATACAGGCTTCATGGGGCTGGCAGCTACAGTCACAATGATGATTTTAGAATAGCTTATGTTCCACCTTAAGGACATTTAAGAGCCAACATATCACTGTCATGTCATGTCAGTTCGAATGTGTGTCAGTTAAGCCAAAAGGAAAAAAACAGATACTTCAGCAGAGGCAGAACACATCAAACAGAACACCACACACACACAAACAGTTAGCACATTTCATGCCCCAAAGCAGAACGCAGCTACTTAATAATCCAGGTCTCATTAAATTCTACTGTGAGTGTGTTACTCACAACTCAAGACACTGTACTGTCTGATAAAAACATATTCCGGTAGGTAATATCTATAGCAAATATCATTACATCTACATCCATCCATTACAGTGAATGACAAGTAGTGCAAAGGGACATAGAAATAAATTACAATTAAAAAGCTTTGTGGTGAGCCATTATTGATGGTCAAGAGTACAAAAGAACAACCATGTTCGATACTTTGCCTAAATTGCAGTGAAATAACAAAAAAGTATTTTCTCCTAAATCATAAAAAACTAGACAATGGATAAGGGATACTCATTCCATGAGTTTAGGGGAAGCTTGTTACTGGGACACGCAAGGCAATCAGTGGCTGTTAACCATGTGTGAAATCAATAGGAACCACTCGCTCCTGACCTCTAAAGGCAAAGAGCAACAAGAAAAAAACCCTCACCGGAGTGTGTCACCGCCTGGAGGGCACACAGAAACAGAGGATAACTCTACAAAGCTATCTTCAGTTTGCATCGCTCACTGACTCAGTCTGGCAAACATTCACAGCATGAATCCGAAAGTAAACGTCCATAATCGCTCTGAGAGAAAATATCACAGGATAATGATGATATTCTAGAGTGACACAGCTGTTGGGAGTAAACAGAAGCTGACTTGTGGGTGAAATAATGGCACATTGAAGCGAACGCAAGAGCGCAAAAAGACGCCTCGGAGCTGGTCTGTCAATTGGAACCATTTAACATTGTGTATCCTCACAGAGCCTCGCCTTCCAAACAGTGAGGCTCCACTCAGTGTATGTATGTAGCTGAGTGCTAACATCAGCATGTTCATGTCCATAGTAATGCCAAAATGCTGGTGTCTAGCATGTATTATGTTCACCATGAAGGTAGAAAAAAGTGTTGCACATCATAGTGTTCGGCAGCTTAGCAAGCAAGCTAACATTTGCTAAATAGCCATACATGCAGAGCACAGATAAGGCCGATAATCTGGCTAAATGACAAGTCAGGGGATCAAGTCATCAGGATTTATCCTCTGGGGACCACAAAAACATCTACCAAATCTTAGAGTAAGCTACTTGTTGTCAAGATGTGTTGGGGCATCCCAAGAAATGAGAAAAGATTAAGTATAAACCAACTGAAATTTTATGTCTAACTTTATATTCCACCTTAATATCGCTTAAAAAAAATCTTCTTGTTTTATCAAACTTAAGAATTAGCAACTACATGCTACCGATATCAACTGTTGAGACACTGGCACAGCCGTCCGCTGTTAAAACATGATATTTTATTGTATCTATGCATGTTCGTCTATGCAATGTCTGTAGTAAAGTTTGTTGATTTGATCTTGAACTGATGAAAATGAGTCCGTCTTGACTAAATCCGGCACGCTTACACTCTAATGTTGATGAATATGCAGTGTTCCCGATTTAATAAATAAAGACAAAGTAGAAAAGTAAGAGCTGTATCACTTCTGGAACCTCCACCGTGAAGAGGAAATGTGCTGCTGCTCATGACAACCCGAAACTTCTGCTTTAACATGTTCCCTTTTCAAATATTTCTGCAGGGGAGGCACTGGGAGCAAATGATGCCACGCTGATTTCAATAGTCTGACATTTCAGTCTACAGAGCCGGTCCCAGCAGCCAGCAGTGTGCGGTCGAGTGCCCAGGAGCCACAGCTGAGAGGGTGGAGGGATAAAGGGCAGAGGTGGAAACTGGCTCCTGTGACGTAAACTGTGTCTAGAAGTGTGTATGCTGGAGTGACTGGTTTTGGGTTTTTGTGTCGGCAGGGCTGCTTAAACATTTGTTTTCATCCGTGGTGTCATTTTGAATATTTTTGACCATTCTCTGCACTCCAGCTTCAAGGACGTTTAACACAACAGCTGATTTTTCCACTCTGACTGCCTCGCGTGATCAGGACAGAGAGAGCGAAGCGACTGAAGGTGAAGAGCTACTGACTTGCCTCGAGGCAGGGACGGGTAGATGGGGGCAGAGAGAAAAGAGAGAACCTTTAATCTGTACAATCAGACATCCAGGCTATGAGGGACTGATCCCTTAAATTCCCTAATGGGCATTGTGAAGCATATAAGGCTTCCTCAGCAATTCCTTTTCTTGCCCTCAGTTAAATTAACCCTGTGAGGTTTAGATGTAAAACCTGACGAGGACCGGGTGAAAATTCTGTGTCATCTTTTATTCATCCCATACATAACTCAAATCTAAAAAGCATTTTAGAGAAATGTTTTAAAAGACACAGTCATTTCCGTACACTATTTGAGGGCTAATTTGTTATTAATTAAACTGGCAATTAGTTTCTCCATTAATCATTTGGGCTACATAGTAAATGTCAGAAAATTATTCAAATGTGCTGTTAAGAATAATAATCCTAAGGTCTTTATATTGCTTGTCTTGTCTGACCAACAGAGCAAAAGTAAGGCTGCACCACGTGGTAAAAAAATGAATAAGTACACTCCCATTTTGACAGATACTGTGATTGCAATATGACTCATGATGAATGGGAATGATAATTTTTGCATCAAATGTAACATTTTCACTGGAAAAAAACATTAAAATCATAAAGGTGACATTTGCTGGGGACTTCACCAAACTTACAGAATTGCAGTTTGAGTGATTTAGATATTGCACTTCACGTACTGAGATTTCTATCACACTTTGATTAATTTGCCTTGTTTCGATAGCTGATTAATAATTTCTGAATAAAAATGCAAAGACAGTAAGTGGTTCCACCCTCTCAAATGTAAACATTAGCTGCCTTTCTCATGCTTCTGACGGCTGAACTGAACACCTCTGTGTTCTGGACTGCTGATTGAGCATAACAAGCATTTTTTTTCAAATCCTCACATTTGAGAGGCTGGTATCAAGTAAGCTTAACGTTCAGCACTTCACTTTCATGTGTATTATAGTTATCAAAATTCTGTCAAGTTACTCGTTAACTGCAGCTCTGAAATCCAAAGCGTACAAGTGTTTTAGACGTGGCTTCGTACCTCACAGTGCACTTCTGATGTATGTTATCCACATGTGTGGAAACAATATTGTCAGTGTTTGAGTGTTTCTATTACATTAAATTAATCTTCATTGACCATACTAATCAACACACTCTCCTTGTTTCATGACTGAATGAACAAACTGACCTTGATGGACAACAGAATTTCATACTGTTTTACTTTGTTTATGTGTGGCGGACCCTGCCACCCTTCTAGCTTCAAACAGTGTTCCGGGGACCTTATCTTCCTCTGACAGCAGCTCGTTTATTCACTTATAGAAGTTCCTATTCATATCACCTCATTAATATTATAAACACTAAAATTCTGACTTTGAATTTCTTCTCCAAAACTACATAGTGTCCCCTTTAAATATGCCTTTTTAAATAAATAAATAAAATAAGATAAAATAAAATAAAAATACATATAATGGGATAACCTGTGGGTGCTCCAAAAGTAAACTTTGAAACTTTGAAACAGGACACATGAGACTCCGCAGCAGGCTGCATCGCTGCACAAGAACAAGCCCTCTGTGTACACCCAACCTTGGAGGAACGAGTTTGGCAAGTTGAGCCTCTCTTCCTGACTGCTCTGTTACATGAGGCTCACAGTGCTCAACCTGTAGGAGGTCAGCCCGACTCTGCCGGCAGCACTGGAGCACTGTGGAATATCAATGTGCAGTTGTTTCACAAAATGAAAATCAGCCCTTAAATGTGGTGACGTTTCTGTACTTTCTATTTAGCGAGCGCGCTCTTGTAGCAGGTGCTCACGTCAACTTCCCCCCGCCTCCAACAACAAGTCGCCTCAAACTTACCTTTCCCTTCAGGTCCAGGATAAATATCGCCGACGCCGACATCTTGGTGGAGAGTAGAATCCTCGAGAAGAAGAACCAGCCTGGTTAATATCTGGGTCTACTGTAAGATATGGGTCACTTGAGGGGACTGATATCCGCTCCCATCATCCTCCTTCCTCCTCTCCTCCACTCTGTTCGGTTGGTGCGTTCAGCCGCAGCTCGCTCCTTTTCCGGAGCGGAGCGTCAAGCTGGCTGCAGTGGAACAGACACGACTTCCGGCCGCTAGAGGCTGGGATTTATTTCCCTGAACCCAAAACTACAGATGGCTGGACTGGAGTAACTAACTGCATTTGTTGTTTATTTTAGGCATGTGAACTTAACTTGACTAGGCCCATTTCATGCTAACATACTTTTGACTTTTTATTTGCTTTCTTTTAAGGGGTGGAAATATTACAGCAGAGGTTTATTTCACAGCTGTGTCACCGCATGGGGCCTACACAACACATGGTCAGATCATAGGCTGCAGAAAATTTTCTTAACTTATATTTAAAAAAAGATATATGTAGGCTTTATAATAGATATTTACATTGACCTTGACCACCTAAAACATTCAAATATATGTTAATATTTCAGGTAAACACAGCATACTTTTGATTTGTCAAGCACATTTAACGTAAGGAAAACATCTTAACGAACTTTTCAGTGAAATATTAACTATAAAAGAAAATATTGTAGCTTTTAAATCGATTCGTTTCATTTACATGATTGTCAGTCCCTCGCATGCATTCTGTCTTACTGGATTGTCAGTCAGTTGAGGAGCACTTTGAAGTACACTCAAAGTGTTGTATGAATAAACTTTGATTGATGAACCATATTGGTAAATGCAAACCTAAGTGCATTGTATATAGGCTGCTGTGTATATAGCATGTATGTATTCATGCTTACACTGTATAGAACCACAGCACAACTTCTTGGCCCTATTGCGTTCTTTAGAACCTACACTTTTGTCGTCTGTTGTTGGTACATTATTGCCTTTTTGTTGATACTATATACATTTATCTATACACATTTTAGGTTTATTTGACCATCTTTTTATATCAGTTCCTATCCTCCTGTAAATTGTCCTGTATGTCACATTGAGCACAGCAATTTTGTCAAGATTTTTGTTTTGACTGCCCTTTTTTTTTTTTTTTTTTTTAAAGTAACATTTTAAAATACATTGTGTATGCTGTGAATACAGGACTTTTACTTGTAATACAGTATTTTACAGTCATTGCTACTTTTACTGAAGTAAATTACATCATTGTACTTTTCACTCTACTTCCCTACTCTCATTCTCATACTGCAATAATCTGAAAACCTTAAAAACTAAATTGTCAACTTCCATATGCAGAATCAGTCAACTCGACAGAGTGGGTTAATTAAACCAGACAAACCAAACACAACTGCAGTTACACTTCAAATCAAAATGTTAAACCAAAACATATACTGTATGGCTGTTTTTGTTAAGTACCAAAAAATTGTTACATTATTGTAACAACCTCCATGCGAGGTGGTTAAGTCTAGTTCAGCCTTGACAGTTAAATGGTGTATGTTTACACGATTTTGCTGTGGTAGATTTCAAACACAATCCTCATTTGTTTTGGGTGGGCTGAAGGGTATTCGTTTGTTAAAATCCGTGTACACTTCTTTAATAGCTGCCAATTTAACATTCTGTAGGCGTCTTTTATTTTGAAAGCAGCGTCGCCGTTGTTCCGGTTTCGCTCCGGCTCCTGTGTGTGAACTTGACGCGCTGTGTTTCCGGGTAGGAGCCTCGCCTGACAGCCTCACACAGACCTGTCAGACCGCTCTCATCAGCTGGGTGGTCTCAGAGGCTCCAGGCCTCTTTTCGAGACACTGTGTCAGGCTTAATTTCTGCTGCTGAGGCCGCCGCTGTAGAGTCTGAGGAGGAAGGTGAGTGTGGCGATTCAATCAAGACCAACTGCTGGAGAGAGACAGACCAGTCCTCACAAGTTTGGATTTAGAATAAGGTTATCGACCCAGTCAGACAATCCAGGTGACACTGTTTCTGATTTTTTTTTTTTTATTGAGGTCACAATTTTACAGGATGTAGATAGAGCAGCACTGTCTCAATGCACAGCCCCATGAGTCTATTGTTAATCCTCTAAAAATAGCAGTGAAGTGGAAAGTAACTAGTTACAAGTAGGCTAATGCTTTTACTATAATTGAACCAGCCTACATTTATAATGTAGCAGCAGGCGTACCTGTTCTGAGAACATCTGAAGACCTGTATGACACATATTGTACTGAACCTGAGAAAAAGAAGAAAAAAATCATAACGTACAGTGATGCTGGAACGACACAATTGCAAAGATATTACCTGATATTTTCCTCGAGGCCTTTTTGTCTCTTCTTGTGCAGCTATTGATCTGTCTAAGAGCTCTGATTTTTGCAGAGCATCACAGAGTCCTTATCTTGCTCCGATGCCGCCGAGAGCTCTGTAGAAAGGCCGGACTGGGCTTTGGTCTTGTTTTACACCCATGCATGCTGTAACTGCACGGTCCCTTCACTGACAAAACATGACAGTGCAAAGTAGTTTCCTGATTACATTCAATACAACTATGGCTATTGGTTGAAATCGTACAGAGGTGTTTTGCATACCCTGTGCTGTCAAATCAAGTAATCAATAAACAAATCAACTCACACAATAATAAAAACTGCCAAAACTTGGCAAATGTTCGTATTCACAGAGGACCCTTTAACCTCTTTCTTACTCCTTGTTTCAGGACAAACTCTGATTCTTTTGATTATCACTTATAACTGAGAAACATATATGCTGTTACTGTTGTCAGTATACTTTCAAATAAGGCACAATATATTATTCTAAGTACATTCTGAAATTCTTTTTTGTGGATCTTCAGATTGCACATTGAGGACCGCTGCACTGATCAAGCACCTTGCTTTCCTGAACTTAAAAACTGTTTCCCCAAGTACCCATTTTGTGATCGACAGCATGTCTCTTCCTCACACGAACGTAAAAACAAAGAAGATGTTTGGAGTGGAATCGGTGGGTTTTGCACGGCGGTGGAGGAGCAGGTGGAGAGAGGCCGCCCTGTCAGGCGATGGAGAACTCAATTTCGTCCATCTCGTCCTCCGTGTCCTCCGTGTCCTCCATGTTCTCCGCCGCTCTCTCAGCCCTCGCTCTCTCGCTGGCCGGGATGTAGTTGTCCTCGATGAAGCCGTCATCGTCCTCCTCGCTCACGGGAGGCATGCAGTGGAGGTTGTTCCCACGAGTCCCGTGCATTGCAAATTCCACCTCCAGGCCTGGGATCAGCACATCACAGAGACACATGAGTCCACATTCATTTCAACAGTGCTACAGTAGATGTCACTCTGACTGACCGTGGGGATGGTGTTCAGTAAAATGAAGAAGTGCGTCACACAGGAGATCGAGAGCTGTGAGGTTACACTGGTGTACAGCCTGCAGCTGCCCGAACAGTAACTGACGAAGTGGATTTGTGTGATCAGATGAAGTTTGACGGAAAATATTACTCCCGGACGAGCTTTTAATGGTTATTTAATGAACATTGTTTTGTCAGCTCACAGGCAGAGAGCATGTCTTTAAGAACCATGACATTAATGCCCGTACATTTGTTGTGCTTTTGAACATTTCCCGTTAGCTTTGGGCCGTGAGAGATTGTCGGGCTCGGTTGAAAATAGACTGATTTGTAAAATGAAGGAAAGTTTGACAGGCCAGAAATGAGCCTGATGCGTCACACTGGCTGACAGCGTCTGTCTCCATCAGCCCATAAAGCGAGAGAACAAAGAACTTGAACGTAAAATGTAACATTTCCTTTAACAATTTCAGATTTGACTGTTGATGTGCGTTTCTCTTTTTTTGTGGCCAGCACACATCATTTAAAAATGTGTGAACATGAGTTACCGTGTCATGTGTGATGAGCATGAGGATTGATGTTGGCCACGCCCCTCGCTGATACCGTTTGGTGTTTTGCCACCTGGCAGCAGCACGACATCAACATCACCTTTTAACGTTTTCAAGGCAAGAGCTGGTGCTTGTTTGCACACAGAGCTAGATGCGAACTTTCCTGCTCCGTTTGTCATTTGGTGCTTGGCAGGGAGTGTACAGTAGTGGTTTAAAAACAGTGAGCTGTGCACGACAATCGCTTCATGAGCTCTGACACTTGACGTGGCAGAGCGGTCTGTGAGTGTCTTTCTACAACATCGGGTAAAATGACACGAGGTGAGTCTGTTTTAAATTTATGCACCTTTTGGTCGGAGGCCAACGCTGCCGCGTCCCGTTTATCCAGTTGGCATGAACAGCTCGTCAGCTGTTCCTCGACTCACAGCAAATCTTTCCAGAAAATCTTGTGCAGGTCTGTGAATCCATTTGGCAGTTGCCACTCCCCACTTGTAGCCAGACACACACACTGTCACACACACTTGACACCCATTCAAAATGTCAGCCTCCTAGGGCGAAACTGTGGCTGTGGAAGGGCTGGAAAAATGTCTGTGCACTGACAGACTGACAGAGCGCTCTATAGTGCTGCTGGTTGCAAACAATAAAGAGTGGCATTTTTATTTTGGGTTTTTTTTTTTTTTTGGATTCTCATCACTCCTAAAGGTTTATGATCATCATCAGTGCAGCTCATCATTTCCAAAGCTGAAAGAAACGGGTCAAAGAGGCATTTCTTCCTTCTGTGCATGAAAAATTGAGGTTCGTCACATAAAGGAGTGTTTTTAACAAACCTGACGAGTCACACTGGCTGACGGCGTCTGTCTCCCTCAGCCTCGTGTGCCTGTAGCTGGCCAGGTAACGCCGGACCACCTGGCATTTGGCCAGAAGGGCGATGATGATGGAGATGGAGATGGCTGCGCCGAGGACGGCCACCAGGAACTGCCAGTTGTGAGAGGTGTATGTGCCCGACGGCTTCGTGAAGGAGGCTGCAAGAGAGGAAATAAACCACACACCACATTAATCTTTTGCGGTCGTGAAGCAGCCTCGCGGTTTGATCGTTCTCGTCATCGTGGAAAGCACCTAAATGTCTCGGCTCAGTGAACTCACTGTTTGTTTCCTCTGAATTCTTACCATTTTGTGTCGCTGTTGGTGCAGCTGTAAAACCTGAGCCATTTGCTGCTGGATCCATCTGGCTTTGCTTTTGTCTGCGTGGGCTCTTACGGGGTGTGACGTCTCCTGTGTGGCTCAGTGTGCCTCTTGTTGGGTGAGACCTGTCTCTTTCATTAACTCTGGCATGTATCCATGTATCGTGGGTGTATATCACACATAATGTCAGTCACAGAAATGTTTTTTGGGTGGCCTCTCTTTCTACAAGATCCAGCGGATGTTCAAAACTTCAGCTGGAGAGGAGCTTTTAATTCCTTTATCTGAAAGGGACGTTTGTGCCTAAGCTGGTTAGTGTTGCACTGCCGTCAGCAGGGATCAGATAAACGGGATCTGAGGGAACAGTTGCAGGGCAGGCATCTCCCCAGATGAGGGAGGTAGCTGTCTGAAGGATCCCTGTTGACCGGGAGGGAGTCAAGCCTTCAGAGCTCCACTAGGTGGCAAGGTTGAGTGACAGGGGGACTCCTCGGTTCAATGTCAAGTGAAAGGTGGCGGCAGTGCTATCATCCTGTTTGTGTGTTGAGTTTGTGGGCCGGGTTCCTCCTGCTGCAGTCACACGAGGCTCTAAAAGAAAGTGTGAAAGAGAAACAGTGAATAAAAAACCAGCGTGACTCTTTTTAATTTTGCACACTTCCCTTCAAAGGGAAGAAAAGCAGCTCTTTAATGGATGTAGACTGAGTAAACTGCCGTGCTCCTACATCCCACGTGCATCACGGCTTTGAATTCATTTTGGGCTCTTTGGACCAGCAGATGCATATTTGACAACGGAGCCACACAAACAAGACCAGAACAATCAAATGACCTAAATATTTCACTTAGTATGTATGAAGAGTGTCATCATAAAGAGAGAGAGAGAGAGACGCTGCCTGTGTCTCCAGAAATCATAATTGAGTACAAGCCGTCAGGAGCTCAGGAGGATATCACCCACAACAGGAAAAGTGTCGCAAACAGGAAGTCCCAAATAGTGTAGGACCTTCCTCCGTGAGTCTCGCTGACACAGAACACCGGTAAAGCCGCTGATGTGTGTGTTTTTGTGTGTTTAAGAGTCGGGCTGTGTACAGCATGTGTCACAGCTTCCCACAATACAGGAGGCAAACACATAACGATTCTCAAAGGACAACTTGATTTAAACAAAAAAACAAAACGACTAGACGTGTTTGGTTCTGCCACGCCCCTCAGCGACGAGCGACCCCTTTATGCTCCTGTGTGAGACGCACCGAGCTTCAAGTCCAGTGTGAACCTACTGTGTGAACCCGCATCGGTGAGACTGCTCAGCACAGACGAATAAAGGACATCAGCCGCAGTCGCTAGGGTCTATTTTATGCATCCACTTGAGACAATGTTATTTGGCAGCCAGGGATGAGAGCAAGTTGGGTCAAAATAGGGAGGCAACGGAGATGCGAAATGCCGTTAGATGTAACCGATATTTGATTTTGAAGCAAAAACTTTTCCTCTCGGGAAATACACCTATTTGTTTTGGGGTTTTTTTGTCAGAGCGTTAGGTGAGGAGACCGTTCTAAGGCGGAGCTAGCAGCTAGTTAGCGTCCCTTTGCTGAAACCCTGGCTCTGTTGAAGATACCAATCTGTAATTAAAACAGTATCTTTTTGGTACGTTTCCTAGCAATCAGCAGCTTCCCGCAGTCTGTGTTAGTAACTAGAATGGCATTCAGTAGAGCGTGTACTTCTGCCAAGGCCTCTTGAATTAGATCAAGCCTAATCCAATATCAAACTTCAAAGCCCCGCATCACTCTAATTTTTTACCCCATGCATATCTGAGTCACCATAATTTTAACTCACAAAATCTATTTATCAAATTGTACCCGCTCATAGATACCAGCTGCCTAAATACGTCAGATTTTTTTCATCAAGATTCACGCATCAAGCGACCAATCAGCAAATGAGGAAACGAGCCACGGTGTAAACAAGCCTTCTTTGGTGGCAGTAATCAGTGAGATAACAGGTACTGGTAGGTGGATCTTGTGGATCTCTGTTCCCCCCCCTGTTTCCAGTCTTTGTGCTAAGCTAAGCTAACTGCCTGCTGGCTGTAACTTTACATTTACAGTTCAAACACGTGAATTGCTGATCTTCCCTCATAAATCTCCACAGGAAAACAAACAAGTATATGTCCCCTAATGTGGTACTATTACTTTAATTATAGCAAATGAATAAATTAAATGATCATGGCTTTAAGTACTCTCACTTGCTGTCCAGATGTCCAGAGAAACTCTTTGAAAGAGAAACTGTTTGAGAGAGAGAGGATCTTTGTGTACAGCTATTTGCAAATGGGCCTTCTATTTGCATGCAGAGTCTGCAGGTCGGCTCCGTGTTTGTATACAGTAAAATTGTGTCAGTCCAATTATGAAGACTATTTGTCTGCAAATTTTGAATCCAGCTTTCTTTTTTTTTTTTTTTTGCATTGGCTTGGACATTTTCAAAGGCCGCTTTGCAGTGAATAGTGACATGTGCAGTGCAGTGACATTAATCTAATGTAGCCTTGTAAATCACATAGTCGGCTCCTCCTTTAAACCGATCATCTGTGGGATTTTACCTGGGATGAGCCTGGCATAGATCTTGCGGTTAAAATACACTGTTTTGTATTCATTGAGTTGAATGTTGGAGTTGGGTAGATTGGAAAGTAAAATCCCAAACTGAGCATCCACTAGGCTGCAATTATGTTGGACCCACACCTCTGAAATGATGGTGAACCATTCCTGAAAATGTCTAGAAGGTAATTAGAATCTCATCCACATCTTCTTCCTTCCTCTAAAATGTGGTTGTTGCATTGTGTCCAGATTAAGAATTATGTATCTCTCTCTCTCTCTCTCTCTCTCTCTCTCTCTCTCTCTCTCTCTCTCTCTCTCCCTCTAGCTCGCCCACTCCTGGCTCTCAGGTGATTTTTCACAGCGAGAGGGCCCCGGCTGCTCAGCGCCAGCCATTAGGGCCTCTTCCTTTTCGTCTTCTCCAGCTATTCTCTTCAGCGGTGTTGGCTGTAAACACACCGACAGGGCTGCTTTTATCTCTTCCTGTTCTGTCCTCACACAGGCAGCACAACAAAATATACACACCAGCCAAGCAGCACAGGACTGGGAGCTACAGGAGAGAAGCCTGGGAGCCAGTGTGTGTGTTTTTCGTGTCCCTGCGTTTGTGTGTGTGCGTCAGATGTTGTAGTGTTTGTGAGTTCTGCTTTTTCTGTTTGTGTGTGAACGCGCCTGCGGAAGCGGCTACATTTGCATCTTTGTCTGCAGAGCGTGTTTGAATATTATTATTCTCAAACAGAGAAGTCAGTTTCTCAGTCGTTCTTTGTTCCAGTGCCCCAAATTGTGAGCTGGGTGTTAGTTCACAGACAGTAATGACGGCCGGAGGATGTGAAAATGTGCTTTCTGTCATCCAACTGAATTAACATCAGAATTTGGTTCTGCTCGCGGAGCGCAGTCACGTCCCTTTGAACAGACAAATGTAACTGTAAGCAATTTTATGGTTGGAAATTTGATTACGCTGGCTGGGATGTCAGCTCATGCAGTGGTGGAAAATAAGTTAATCCATTCAAGTACTGTGCTGAAGTCTATTTTGAGTGCAAGTTTCATCACATCTCAGAGGTGAACACTGTACCTTTTACTTTTTTGTTCTTTGGGGTGGGGGGAGGGGGCAGTATTCACCAAAAAGAAATACAAATCTGTGTAGCGGGTTGCGTTTTCTTCACATGAATCCTCTCACGACCACTCAGATTCCAGTGATCCGCTGGAAAAGGCTTGTGCCCTGTGTCAGGAATCACAAGACACGACTGCTGAACTGTGTTTAATGTTGTTAAAACTCTACAAAAAGCTTCACTTTGACCAGAGAGAGGCACTTGAAAACGTGCATACAGACATCCAACCCTCGTCCTTCACAAAGAGAGCCAAAGTCCAGCAACTTCTCTTTTTTTTTTTTTAACAATCTGCTCAAATATAGACAATACAAATGTTAAAAATAGTTACTACAAATTGTTACAGAGAACCATTCATAATTAACCATAATTATACCAGTAATTGTATGTACTGTAGCTTAAACTGATGGCACACACCACAGTATTTAAAGCCTAAGCTAATTTGCAGTGCCCGTCCCTGGGTGGGCCTTGAACTTTTCAAAAACTCAGAACTCAGAGAGAAGTATATAATAAAAGCACAATGAAACAAGAAGTCACGGATCATTCATCGCTGCATGACTGAGCCCTTATGCAAAAGAGCTCCTCTTTCACCATGGAGCTTAATTTGAATAAAAAATAAATACATCCACGAGTAAAAAAAGCTAATGTCAACCACATGACAAACTGTTTACACGTAATGTATTGACTTCATATAATCCGAATCAGACTTGACTAAGCAAACATCTCTCTCTCTCTCTCCGGCTCAGCCAATCATAGAGAATACTGAGAGAGAATCAAAGAGCCGTCCTTCAGCTGACCCTCGCCCCAACAATCCACAGAGCAACACGCAGAAATCCTCCCTCTCCGCCTCTTATCCTGCTGCCAAGATCTGTGTTTTTGTCCCGCTTTGAAAATGTGTGGAGGAGTCAGGCTGGGCCATTGTTTGTCAAGGATAATGGCATACGGTCTGGTGAGTGCAGTGAGTTAAAAAACAGCCGGCAGAGACATTGTTTGTGAGCACGATTATTTAACGCGCGCACTGTAAGTCAAGCTCATAGAAAACTACATCTCTGAATAATGATTAACCTATTGTACTCTTGTTTTTTTCCCCTTTAAGTTGAATTGAAGCAGGCAGTCATAATGGCTCAAGTGAGGTGGCCTCCATCATCGTGTTTGGTTTTCTGCCTTTCAGATCTGGCATAATGGCAGTGTCAACAGAGAAACCACAGGGACACGACGAGTAGACGCTAACCTTAAACTGATAAAACAGCACACCGCACAATGCCTGCAGCGTCACCACAAAGTGTGATACTTGAGATTTAAAGATGAGCTTTAGCACCAGCTTCCATTGTTGCCTAAAAAAAGTGTAGATCTACTTCGTAGAAAGTAGGAAGATAGTAAACAAGCAAGCTGCTAATGGAGGTCACTGTTTTGGGTGAAAACAGCAAGAGGCCGGCATGCAGCAGGTGCAGGAAACGCTTCAGCAACTTGCCAAACAGAAATACTGTGGCTATGTCGCTTTTCTGTATTAACATTTATTAACAAATTTCTATTGCTGCTATGCCCAGAATGATATTAGATTCTGTCAGATAGATTTTAACCCCAAATCTGAAGTAATACTTAGATTTTAACAGTTTTTTTTTTTTTTTACATTTTTAACTCATTTTCAGGCACATTTTCATGTACATTGTGACATTTTACTGATTTGATGATTATTGCGTTATCAGTTTACAAGATAAACCAAAATCCAGTAGGCAAATCAAAACAGTCATACAATCTTTAAGCAACAGTCTGTAGAAGACACTGTCAAAACTCGCTCCTTTAAGGGACCTGCTGTGTTTTTTTTTTTTTTCCAGTCTTACCTGGTCACCTGTGTGTGGTCTCCTCCAGCTTCAGCTGCTGTCTGTATGTGTCACATCGGCCTGCGCTACATTTTCTTCAGCTTTGTCTGTAAAATGGAGTAATGTTGAGCAAAGGTTGAACGAGGCGTGCTCTGCCCAGAAGGACAAGTTAATGGGTAACTTTGTAACCAAGGTGCGCTCCCTCCCGCCTCCTGGTGCTGCTGTCTGACCAATGACACGGCAGACCTGGTCAGAGACAAACCAGGAAGAGGTGACTGATGAGTGATATGTCATATGTGTGTTTGAAATTGAAACTAACAGAAACCAGTCCAACCGGCTTTTTTTTTGCAAATAGATGCGGTGTTTGTGTAGATATGGTTCCAGTGGGTAATCAAATAATCCTGTTCATGTCTGCTTTGTGTGGCCTTCTGGTGGTGTGTTAGCCAGGTGCCACACCTCGCTCTGTTTATCGATAACATAAACCCTCTTCTCAGCCCTTTTCGGATGTGGGAGGTAATCAGACAAGATACAGTTTGTGGCGACAAGGAGATTTGTTTATTTAAGACGCGCAGTCTGAGGGGAGAGAGCACACCTCTGGTGGCTCTGAAAGGAAAAGCGAGGTGACCCTGAAAACAATAGGGCCACTTCCCTCCATCTCCCTCCCTCGCTCTTCCTCCTTCCCTCCCTCCCTCCATATGTTCCAGGATGCTTCAGCTGCATGTCTTGGGGCAGATGGCAGGGACGAGGATGGGCTGGGACAGTAAAGTGATAAGTCAGCATCAGCTGAAAGGAGCGGTTTCCCACCGTTGATACGAGGGGCTGTTTGCTGACGGCTGATTGTTGGTTTATTATTTTCACGCCAGGATTTATCTGCAGCCCGTTCTCACCAGATAATCAGCTGTTTTGGTCATCCGTGAAAGCTTTTTGTTCAACCCATGCATTTTAGGCAGCGACATCTGGTGGTAGTAGTGAATACGACAGGAGCAAAGGAGGACGTCAGGTGATGTAGTATAAGAGTCACATATCTGCTGGTCATGTCCTGTGTGAAGCCGAAGATCACTGTTGATTAATTGTAAATTATGTAGCGTACTTAACTTGAATCCAGTTATTTATCACTTATTTTAATCAAAACTAGGTTCCTTTCCTAGGCGGAACCATGTAGTTGTGCCTAAATCAAACCAAACTGTGGCCTTTCCACAATGTTCACCACGTGCGCATGAAGTTCCAGCACACTTGTCACTGGTGCTGCCCAACATTCATAAATGTTGCTTTGGGAATAATTGGCAATCAACATAATTAGCCATTTAGGCATGAGGAAATGTTGTTCATCTACTCAGAATCTTTAAGGAAGGCCTGAAGAATGATTAACAAAGTGATTCTGTAACATTGTGGGGACATTTGACAGCAGATTTGAAGATAAGATGTAGGCACGCAGAGGTGAGTCTTCCTTTTGATCGAGTATCAATTAACAGAGTTTTATCAGAGATACTTGATGACAATAGCTGAGAACAGTTATAGTGTAAACCAAAACAGCAGAGCAGAGCAGATCTGTTGGGCTGAGAGGAACTGCAGGCCCAGGTGATAATTCTGTGTGTTCACCCCTACAAGTTATATGCCCACTGTAAATAATGCAGCAGTCAAATAAAGAAAGATGCACCAGCTTTGATGTGAGGTTTACTGATTAAAGTGGAATTGCAAGTGTTCACTGTTAACAAAATAAGGAGTAGGAGTGCTACTTGTTATCTGGCTATTCTAGTTGTTCCAAGTCGTCATCATCAGTTGTTTCAGTAAGACTGAAACAAACTTCCAGGAAAATAAACTCAAACTGGTACTTAAATTGTCACTTGTTTTCACCTTGTTGACAGTGTTTTGTCCTCCTAATGGGGACTTTTTTAGTTTTCTGAGAGTTTAGCAGTGACAGTTTAAGATCCAATGCACTTGACCGTAAGACTTTTGTTGTAAAGGACCTTTGTAGTAAGTGTGACCTTATGCTCAATGAAAAAAAAAAAATAGACAGCTAGATTTAGACAGCTCAAGTTCAAGGTCATTAGTGGCGCTGTAATCAGATTCTGGGTAAGAGCTTTGGAGGAGACCAGGGGCTTTCCCCGCTTTTTCTACCAGGGGATGTTTACTGTTTGTCTTCTCAGTGAAGCGGCGGCGGTCTGAGTTCACGGCTCCTTGGGAAGATGAGAAGGCCCTCGAGAAAGGGGGGAAATAACAACACGTGTCGCACGGTACATAACAATGGACAGAGGGGCTTGAGGAAGAGCTATGTGACAAACAAGCCTGCAGTCGGCCATTAAGTGTCGAGATGAGACAGTCTTGAGAGCTCCACTGGCTGGAGTCGCATTTTCGCTGTAGCTTTTGTGATGTGCGAGCCCCTCGGTGTAAATTTTACAAGGTGATGGACGCACGTTGTTCACATTTCTGCGAGTGTGTGAGTCCATATGTGGCCCCCATCTGGAAATGTGATAATGTGAGGGTGGGGTGGGGGGGAGGCTCTCTGCACATCTGCTTTAAATCTGTAAATCTGTTAATGAAACAGCTGCAGTTTTATTTACAGTCAGCATTACTCTCTTTTGAGTGCTCTTTTATTGCAATGACTTAAATGTGACACTCTCAGTCCGGGCTGTGGTTTCTGTAATCGAGGTGCGACATGTGGCTGGGTGTCCCTTTTGTCCCTTTCTCCCTCACATCCTTCACTCTGCTGCGGCGATGACCCAGTTTCAACACAGAGGTTGTTTAAGTTTCCTCTCATTTAATCCAATATAAGAGTTTCCTGACTGTATGTGCTCAGCGGTGTAACATTACATGCCTCAGTAGCTCTACCATGCAGTCGGAGTCTGCGTTTGTTTGGCTTGAGCTCGTGCCACCTCTTACAGGTGTAATACTGTATTACATATGTATGTAGAAGGAGCAGAATCGGGTACTATTAGTATCAGGCTTCCAGTTTCTCTCTTTGATGGTGCGCAGTGTTTATTTTATTTTGCTTAACTCTTCGAGGCAAATGCATAAAAACACCTGCTGTACATAAAACATAAAGCTTGTTAAAAAAGCATTTTGAGTCCGTGTTTAATGACCTGAATGCTTCGTCAGTGAGGCAAATGATTCATCCAAATGGCCCGTTAATCAGTGGTTCCTGTTACCTTAATGTTTGTTTTGGATGTCATGGTTGTGTGAGCCTACTCCAACAATGCGCTGACTGATAAACTCGCGGCAGAAAAATGCTTCCACAAGCAGAGAAACGCCTCCTCCTCCTCCTCCTCCTCCTCCTCCTGGCTCGCTGTGTTACACCTCTGCCTGGTTGCTGCAGACGCGCTAACTTTGGGAGATTCATGTAAAAGTCAACACATTTCTTCATGAGATCCAACTGTGCATTTTTCTAATCCCTCTGTGGATGCGGTGAGAATACTGATGTGCTGCAGCATTCGGTAATGGTTCAGCCAGGAATTTGCATTTGAGATGTTTTACATGCTGGCAGTATGGCGCAGTGTGAAAGACTGCGTCTGCAGGAAAGATCTGTATCTGCAACACCCTCTGCAGGTGTCCCGTCTGGGAAATTATTCGAGCGTGCACACGATTCAGCATTAAACCAGTGTTCACATTCTGCTGCTGGCCACCTGTTGAATCGCTAGATGGGTATTTTTTTTTATAGTTTGGTAGCTGAATAGAAGCTGCTAGAAAGTTTGAGAGTTAGAAAGTCTAGCTGCTGTGTATCACCTTATTTTCTTTTTTTTTTTTTTTTTTTTTTACAAAAAATGCAACCTAATTACCAGAATTTTATGTTTCTGCAAACCACAGAGATGTTCAGATTTGCATCTTGTCAACATTAATACAAAACAAGTCATTTCATGTTCACATTACTTGTATATGGGCTGACATTCATGACAGTCGGGGGAGAGGGTGAACGTTACAGCTGGTCAAGGCTGCTGCTGAGTGAGAGACCACTGATCGAGACAGCTTTTCGATATTTGTAAGCGCTGGATGTTTTTGACAGGTAGTCAAGGCATTTTCCAGCTACAGTGTATAGTTTTGTGGCAAGAAAGCAGAAACAAAAAAGATCTTGGTGCAGTTTGAAGTCGCGGTCGTGTTTGTTGTGCCACAACCATCCATCCATCCATCCATTGTCAACCGCTTATCCAGAGTCGGGTTGCGGGGGTGCCACAACCAAGTTGTCCAAAATATTGATTTTCAAAAACCCCGACAGCGTAAACATTAGAACATACAATTGAAAATGTAACTCACAGTAGATGCAGACAACTTTCCCCTAATAGCGTTCCCATGTGGTATTATTGTTTCTGCCACTGCTGCAAAGACAACTGGATCGTTTCTACTTTCGTCAGAGCCACAAATATCAACAACACACAACAAATGTGGGTCTGTTAAATCCTTTAGCATATATTAGAAACACATAGACGTTCAAACTTCCTTTTCCTGGGTGACAGCGTGCCTGATGGCAGGCAAAATTGCATAGTGATATATGACATATCCATTACATTGTGCAGTCACCGTTAACTTCATAATGATGCGTTGATCCAGAACACTTGTTAATTGCCGGTTTAAAAGAATGTACACTTTCCACATGCCATTGCCAATATCTATTGTGCTGATTTAGTTACCAGAATCCAGTTTTGCAACCTCAGTCACATTAGGAAGTGTAATGTTTGGGCATTCATCCGTGATTAGTGCATGACATTAAAAGAATCATGAGTCACCAGCATCTTTGAAACTTTTGCCTGCAAGCTACCTTGAAACCTGATCATGTTACATGAAGCAGCGAGGCCAAACCAGTGAAAAATTCCTTAGCCGAACTCTCCTACACACCAAAACCCAATGGATGCCCAAAGAATGCTGCATTTCATTTTAGCTTCTGGAGCTGTAAAACTCTCAACAGCAACACTCTCTCCCACTCAAGCAGATGTACAGTAAGAAGTGGATGTGCTACAATGACTGACTGCACATTTGGCAGAACTTCTGTATGCAGAGCAGCACTGTTGCATGTAATAAAAATGTTTTAAATCAACTTCCTCCGTCGGTGTGGGTGCATGCATGCTTTGGCACCGGCTCGTCCCTCGCTCCCACTCGCAGGCTGATGGGAACGAGAACCTGTGGACTGTGAAGCTGTCCGTGTGTTTCGATGTGTGTGTGTGTGTGTGTGCGTGTGTGTGTGTGTTGAGCAAACAGCTATCAGACAGGAGCCGAGACCCTCCACCTCCACCCCCGCCATCACCTCCACAGGCCTTTTCCTGCCTGTAGGGTGATTCCTGCCCCTGCGCTCCCTCCACTTCCTTCACACACATATCAGCCCCCAGCAGCAGTACAACTTCCTGAATCTGGCTCAAGTTCTCTGGACACTGTGGACAAGCAACAACAGCTCATCCATCTCTCTCTCTCTCTCTCTCTCTCTCTCTGTCTCTCTCTCTCTCTATCTATCTACCTTGCTCTCTGCCTCTCTCTTTTTCTGACTTTCTCTGCCCTCTTAAAAACCTCACAAGTGTTCCTCTGACTCACTCTGTCATTTTAACTTAACATCTCACATCATTCCCCCAGGTGACAAGCAGTTGAATCGTGCATCCGGGACCTCTGCGACTGCAGTCTCACGGCACAAAATCTCAGCTCATGCATTTTTCTGCCTTTCAGCGCAGAGCTCCCAGGGTGTTATTCAACTTCCTTAAAAAAAAAAAAGCCTGTAATATTCCAGAGACGTGTTGGCTAGATTCAGCACCACTCCCTTTCCACAATTTCCTTGATACCCACGGTCCAGTGGGACAGATATTCTATTCCTGTGATTGGGACCTGCAGCGCTGACTTTGCATAATGAGAGCAATGAAAAAAACAGCTGTTTCACGTTTCTGAATATAGATAACCAGCTCAAAATATCGTCCAAAAATATATCCAATTTTTTCCTTTCAGCCGCTTTTACCGTGTTTTTATTCTGATAATAGAAGAGCACAGCCAGAGCTGCATCCAAAACTGTGACCAAACAGGAATTATAGTTCGGAGAAAGCCTCATGTTCTTCTGGGAGCTGTTTTTGATATGCAAAACAAGCAGAACAGTTCAGGTTCTCAGGTTTTATATGCGACATCCACCTTTCTAAACAGGAAAATGATTGAAAAACCATTCCTCCTGATCTGGAAAATATTACCCCCGTCTCATTTTACTTATCTCGCTGTGTCTGCTGGAATCTTGTTACCCTTCATGATCCTGAAACTATGCTAGGAGTCAACTACATGCTGTTATGATTACAGCTTCCTCAGTCTGATCCAGCGGCTTTCCATAACACCATTAATGAGGTGTGTGTCCCTGTGTGCACAATATATCTACCTGTGAAGATATAACATCAACATCCATCATCATCCCTGGCTGCATGGAAGGTTTGTTTGGTGTCACGTTGGAGGGTCAGCCTGTCTGCATCTGGTGATGGACCCAGACCACCTCATCGCCGTTCCCAGTGCCCCAGCCTCAACCCGGGGGGCACATTGGGAGACCAGGGTTGGTGGGAGGCGGGGGGGGGGGAGGGGGTCACTGTGCATCAATTCTTCACCGTGTTATTTTTTTTTTATTTTTTCCAGTGTGGGACTGATGAATGGACAGGAAGAGACTGTTTGGGAAAATGTTGCTTCGTCCCAGTTCCATTTGTGTTACTGCAAACATGTGGCTATACAGTAAGTGTGTGTGTGTGTAAAGTCCCTAAAGACACACTATGAAGAAGTGAAACACAAGAAATACACACTGGATGTGAGGAGAAAATTACTTTAAACCAGTCAAATGATCTGTTTCCATAGCTATAAAATTTTACTTGAGCACAAATCTTCAAATAAGTTGGTCATTAAATGAATTGGATCTTTTGCAAAAATACAAACTGGCCAACTAACAAGAAGAATAATCCTTAACCTAAGTGAAAATGAATGAACACTAGTGGATATTGATTATGCTGTTACCTGAAACAAGGCTGTTGTTTTTTTGTGAATGGTGCGACTCTATCAAATGTGCTGTAACTTGTTTGACCTGTACATTTCTTTACTAACTCAGGCATAAAACACAGACTCGTGATCAATTTAGGAACATACCACAAAGTCAAAGATAGAAACAACTGAGTAAATGTTGAAACAAGATCACTGAATATCATATTTTCAAATCTGAAATAACTTTCAAAATACAAAAAAACAGAGACATGTCAGTGATGACAGGTTCACGGTATTTATTAGATGGTACAGTAATAAAGTCAAAAGAAATCACAGTTTCTCTTCAAACATTACATTAACCCTTACGATTATTCATATGGTGAGACTGAATGGCTTAAATGCAGTTACTGCAGTTGTGGACCTTACAGTTAAAGGATAATTTCACCTAAAAATTAAAATTCGGATATGGGCTACTTCTCAATCAGGTAGAAGTTTCTTCTCCTAAATAACTGAAGTAGATGAAAAAAAAAAAACAACTGAAAAAAAAAAAATCCATAAAATGACTCTATGCAGCTCGTCCAGCTGACCCAAGTGTCTTTGATTTGAAAAGTCATTAGATACACCCTCGATGTGGATTGACCTTACTTGAAAATGGCCTCCACGTGTCTGAGACTGCAACTCGCCACACTGTAGTTTCTAAATCCTTCTGAAATAGCACGTTCCAGTTTCATTAGCCGCACACATCAGTTCTTGTTTTTACATATTTCCAAGGTCGAAGTTCAACACCTCATGCTTTAAACTTGTCTATCAACACGGTGTGGTCGTCAACACATAAACGTCACAAAATGATCAACTAGCCTTTGGAGCAGAGGCAGTATTTTTGTCAGGACAGGTGGGTAAACTTTAGTCACTTTTCCCAGCCTCATTACTCATGCCTCGTTGGATATGACGCCAGCTGCTCAGCGCTCACGGGCTTTATCTGTTCGAGAGGAAACAAGAGGAAACGTGTTCATCTTGTTTCTCTAGCTAACTAAAAAATGCATGTTGTAGCTTTCCAAAAAAAGAATTAAAAGTTACCATTAAAGGGACAGTTCACCCCAAAATCTGTCATGAAAGGGGTGACAGACGATTAATGTGTATAAATCTCTGCATGCATGCCTCCATATCTATATCATATGAAGTTATACCATCTTAGAGAGATAAGATGATAAAGCGGACTCCAAAACTTCTACTGTGTATCTCATCAGTCATACACATCCTGCTCACCCGGTGGCCATGCTGACTTTGTATTTTCTTGTCCCCTGTCGAAACGTTTCCTATCGTTCCATGTGTCGATCCATCTGTTGAAGGCGTGTTCCCCTTAAGGTTACTTAAATGGCGCTTCTTTCTTTGTGAGAAAGTATACAGTGGAAAGTGACAGGAAGTGTGGGAGACAAAGGAAGCCAGAGGTCGGGAAATAACACATCATTTGTCGTGATCTCAACACTCCCCTGTCTTCAAGTCCTTTTGTCAAGGAGGTGGTTTAAAGTCCTAAATCCATTCCGTCAGTGCTGCAACTCATGCTAGTACTGACATCAATCTGGATTAAGTCATGGATCATCAGGATGAACAGGACTAAAGCGTGTACTGCTTGTGGCCCTGTGAGGCTGTGCAGCGGTGATTTGAGCTGAATGCTGAGCTTACATGCTAATAATGACATCATTAACATGCAAATGTTTAGCAAGGGCAAAGTTTACCAATGTGAACTCTCATGTTGTGGATATCTTTATGAAAATTTCATGGCAATCCGTCTGACAGAGCAGTATTACACAAAAACATATGTGTGATTTTTGTGTGCATTTTAACCAGACATATGATTCTATATTAGTTCTTGCCACAGTCAGAAATACAATTTACATGAGGCTTTTGAGCCACTTTGAAGCAGTGGCTAAATCTTGTTAATATACCTCCATGTGATGCACAGGGATCCAAAAAGGCTTTCCTGTAAGCTCACTGTAAATGTACTGACACTGGACAAAACCCACAAAATCACTTGTTTCACAATCAGTGAAACGACTTCTTTCAATAATATTGAAGAAAAAACAAACATATGTTTGCGTCCTTTGTGCAAAATTAGCAGAAAAAAAAATTATAAAACGGAGTGTCAATGATGAATTGAGGAGTCTCCAGCCCGTGGTATGAAGCTGCTATGTAGACTGGTGGTACAGCAGCAGCAAACTGTGGTCGGGGTGGGTGTTGTCTTTCGGCATCTTTTGTCACCCATGTTAGCAATGGTCTAAAGCAGAAGTTAGCTGCTCTGCTGGTGGAGGTCCCTGGTGAACACGCTCCCATGAGCCTCACAGTGCAGAAGTTATGCCTTCCATATTGCGATAATCTTCATCAGGGAAGTAAAACAATTTTATGCAGCACTGAGAAACTTTCCTAAGAACAAACAGGGCCCGCCCTTTGACACTGTATCAAGTCTCGCCTGAATGCGACCATGTCCAAACTCCAGTGGAACACAATTGTCTGCCTGCCTCAGTTGAGCGATGCAGCCGGGGTGATAATGTGCCAGCCTGTCAGTTCGTCATCATGTAGTGTTGGAAATCTCCTACTATTTAAAAAACACTGATAGGCCATACAGTACGAGTACGTAAACATGCTGTAGCTCCATAGAAAGAATGCTGGGGTAATCAACGCATTAGAGCCCTTTATCTTTGGGGGATATCCGACTTCGTTAGATGGAGGTTGTTAGATTCTGCTACTTACACTCACACACATGCTCTGTCTCGAAATCGGTCTTTGTGTCTTTCATCATCTCAATCGCTCTGTCGTTTAAAAACTTTTTCTCTCTCACACACACACACAGCAACTCATATAATCACATGTGTGATGCTAGGTCTCGGGACCCTTGAGAGATGGTTTCTTTGTCAGACATCGTGGGGCATGTTGGGATGGAGGTCAAGGGTTTGTTGCAGCAGTCGGGGAGGAATCGAGGGGGTTAGTTTAAGGGGCCTGAGAGGTGTGAGTGACACCCTTGCTTAGGCTCCCAGGGCCCAACAGGATCAGTGCGTGTGGAGCTGGGCCAGCTCGCCGCACAATGAGAGGAAATGGGAATTTAATACAAACTTTCTCACAAAGTCTAAGGGACCTCCCGCCTCTGTTGCCGGTCCCACTTCCAGACACCCCCAGCTTCGCCATCACCACCTCCTCCGCTACAAACCACAACAAAATGTCAGAAACCACTAAAACACGCCGGGGAGTGTGCCACTGTAAATTTTACCGCTCGACACAATTCAGGTCACCTTTCCCCGCAATCTCTCAGCTCACCACGATGACCTTCCTCAGTGGAGATCGTGAAGGACTGTGCTCAAGACTGGCGATCCAAAGAATTAACTTTTAATTAAGAAAAAGAGGTAATTAAGATGAATGGAAAAAGTGACTATATGTATTTATTATCTGTGTTGATAACACATCACAATAGTCGCCTCTGTCTTATCGGTGTCTTATCAGAAAAGACAAACCTATATAATACCAGCTCCAATTTCAGTGTACAGTAATTTGTGTCATACAACCAGCGATCTATAGCTGTTTCCATCTGACTGTCAATCAACTCTGAAGCCCTTAAATCCCTTCAATCAGCCTTAGAATCATTCTTGCGCAGTTTGCTTCAAATTTGCTTGACAGTTAGATGGAAACACATCGATCGTTGGTTTTATATTAGGCTATGCATTTATTGCCACTAATTCACTAGTGATTACCTCTGATAAGGAGGGTATGTTTTAGCATGACTGTTTGTTTCAGGACAAACTACTTAATGGATTTCCAAGGAACTTGAATGAAGGATGGGTCTCGGCCTAGAATAGACGCCCTTAAGCTTTGATGTGGATCCAGATAAAAGGACAGATCCAGGATTTTTTCTTACTGTCTTTAACTTTCAGGATTTCCCTGCATTTTGGTTGATTTCTCAGGAATTAGGGCATCGATCCTAATTAGAGAAAAACAAAAATAAATCAGCTGTATTTAGGCAGCTGGTACAAGTACAAGTATGATTTGATGCCGATCCAAATGAATATCTGGATCTTGCGGATTTATTAATAACAGTCAGCCACTACAGTCTAGATCTCATCCCCAATCAAGTTAGCCGGGCGCTAACCCGGTGGTTAGCCTGCTCAGCCAGTGGAAGTCTCTGTGGGCCTCACAGCATGGAAGCTCCAGGTATTTTCAAACCTGGGAAGCTGAGCTTTTCTGGCTTCAAAACGTCACTGAACACCTTTCAATTTTTACATTTTCTGTCTATTTTCTTTCTATTTTATATTTCTATCTTACATTTCATTCTGCCCCTTTCAACACACTCTGTAGATGTATTACGTTTTAAAAAATGATTTGTCTATATAAAAACTGTATAAACACAACCTTTAATGATGTTTTATTTGATGTTGGTGCAGTCTTGATGGAATTAAAGGGGACTGTCGGGCGTTGGCGGAGCTATGCGCCCTACTGAGCTGCTCTTTAACTCTTCAACTGTAGTGTGCGGGATTAAACAAGATTGCTCGAGATTCTCATTGTTGCGCTGCTGTTCTGCCCAGGGAGGCAGAATTGTGCTTCTGTCAACTCAGCCAGGAGCCAGACACACTGAGCCCGATCTTTGTCTGGTTGTGCCAGAGCCAGCAGCAGACACTCGAACAACAAACACAGTTCATAATTACTACAGAGCAACAAAGGCTTTTGGGTACAATAGCTAATGTCTGAGGAGCACAGGGTGTCCTCCACCCCATCAGAACCATTTCCTTCACACACACACACACACACACACACACACACACACACACACACACACACACACACACACACACACACACACACACACACACACAGTCTCTCTCACTCCAATGCACATATACACACTCTCACTAAAGCACCCTCCCCTGGTTTCTGGCTGCTGACAGCCTTAATGCAGCCAGAGGCTGAAGCATCTGTGTTGACCCAGCCTTAGGTCTTCCCTTTTGGCTTCCTATAGAGGCTCCACCAAGCTGCAGCACGCAACACTTTTCTGTCTTTTCTCTCTTTGCACTTTTCAACTTGGCTCTCCCCTCCGTTGTCTCTTGGATCACAGAGTCTACATAAATGTGCAAAATCTGCTGTGATTGTAAGAAAAATGGCCTCAGTGTAAGTGTTGTTGTGCTGCAGGCTGGTATGTGCAGCAAATATAAGCGTGCACTTAGCAGTCTGCTCTTGACAGTTCAGTGTTATTGTTCTCGCTGTTGAGTCCATTCCTGTCTGCGGGTGTTTCTGAAGTGTGAGCAGAGGAAATAAGAGGCTCTTTTAAAAGAAGTTGTTCTGGCTTCTGAGCAGCACAGGTCACACTAACAGGTCACAGTGACAATACAGATCGGAGCTAAATGCGGGCGCCAAGACGTTTTGTTTGCCAAGAGTCAAAATGGAAACACTGTGATTGTTAGACGAAACAATTCAGACCAGGTTATACCTATTTCAGTTTTGATTTGATCTCTCATTCTTTTGCCTCAGCGTATTGAACCAGCAGGGTCTCCTGCTTCTGAATCTAGTTTCCACTTTGTCATTCATGCACTATTTGACAGTGTCTGAGTTAAGAATTGACGTTATTTACCTTTTCAGACTTGACATCAGTGTGCTCACACTTTTCAGAGATCTGTATTATTTTATTCTGTGTTATTTGACAATCCAGAATATTCCTGGCAGGCTAAGGTAAACCAAATGAGTGCCTGAAATCGAAAAACAGGAAATCTCAAACAATAATAAGTTGAGTCAGCTTCAAGTCGATTGTCTGAAGCCTCAAGGAAATGTAAAGAAAACATCAAATCAGCCTGTCGGTTCATTGCAGAGAAATTGGAGACAAAGCATGTGCAGCTTTGTTTTTGGTCGATGTTTTAAAGTGAGACAGCGAGGCAGTTTTAAAAGAGTGGAGCAGAAATGGCAGAATAGACACAACAGGCATATTGTTCATCATTTCCTGAGGCTGATTGATTATAACAGAGAGGAGGGGGGGGACAAGGCTGGCCATAAAAGCTGCAGGGATTGTGACCAAACACGTTGAAGTGAAAGAACAAAGCTGCTGCATTTGGCAAAACGTGATACCAGCTGCTGCTGCGGCTGCATTTGGTGCTCTACAGTGTCTCTACACAGAAAATCAAGGCAGCAATAAAATCCTATGTCAGCCTCAGGCGACACATGGGTCAGGCGTGGAGACTCACAAATGCATGTTAAATATTGCGGTCGGGTACACAACTACCAGCATGTAGCAGATGGCATTTAGTCTTAAATGCCCCCAAAGTGTATATTTTAAAATATCTGACATGCACAAAAATCCAGATCCTTCACGTTTTGCCACATAAAAACAAGTGTGCACAATATTCCCCACAACAATAACTGAAATATTCTTGAGGCGATTTCAGAAACACCTCATACTATCTTGGAGTTGGCCTTAAAATCGAGTCACGGTGATAACTTCCATCACCTTTAATCTGCTGTTTCGCTGAAGAAACAGTAGACACGTGTGAGATAATCGGAGGCTGGCTGGCTTTGTATTGGAACAAGAAGCGACAAAGTTTGAACTCATAAATACATTAATCGGAGCGGGGAGGTCTGGAGCGCCAGCAGTCCTCCGCTGTCTGGTGACGCTCTTCCTTCCTCTCCCACCCAGAGAAAGCTGAGCTTTACCGCAAGTCCAGCTCCGTGCTTAGTGTGTGACGAACCGCGATACTATCTCTCAGAGCCGTACAGGACCGCTGTCGTCGTTACCGTAGAGATTTTCCACCTGAACCGGAGCTCTGGGCGAGTCCCCGAGTTATGCGTAAAAAAGCGCACGGGTCGTCGTGACGCAGCGTCACCGTTTTGGATGTACGATTCTTTAAGTGAATCTGATCTAGTAACGACAACTTTTTCTTTTCCCAAATGAGGATTATACATGTCATGAGGATTTTGTGGGTGTCTGTGTTGTGCTGCTGCCTCGGTTTATCAGGTAAGACTGCACTTAATGTAAGGCTGTTTGTGGAGCTCTCAAAACGGAGACAAATATACAAGTTGGCATTTACTTTTGAGACATGTGGCGAAGAGAGATACAGATACACCTAAGTCTACACTTTCTGATCATGACAACCTTTTAAATAAATCATATTTTGTTAAAGTCGTAAACACTCTCGGAGTAGAGAGCGTAAATGCCTGAATCCTCTGGGAAAAAGGGGGAGCTCATCCATGTTTCCTGCCATTGTTCTGTGGATCTGAGGCTTAAATACCAGGGAAGAGGAATGCTGAACAAACAGACGTTATTGGGTTTGGCACTTTTATTCAAATTTTTGGAGGCTTTTTTGTTTTTATACCCAAATTTTGTTATGATATTACCAGTTTCTCAATCTCTGTCTCAGGTGTCACTGTGTGAGATGTTGTAACTCAAAGGGTCACTTTCGTAATGAAAACACCATGAGATGCGAGGTGTAAAGCACAAATGTGCATGCCATCTTTATGTAAACATGTTGATTTAATGAATGTGTTTAATCCAAATATGTGACATAGCATTGACACATTTACATATTTACACCACTGTGGTAGCATAGGGGTGCCCAAAGTGTGGTTGGTGGACCAACACTGCCCAAACAGATATCTCTAGCAAAAATGATGAAGAGAAAGAAAGAAAGAAAGAAAGAAAGAAAGAAAGAAAGAAAGAAAGAAAGAAAGAAAGAAAGGAGATAAAATACAATATAAATTACTTTTCATACTGTTTTATTTGATTTTTTTGGAAATCACTCCATTAAGGTAACTTGGCATCCTACTTCTATTAAATGATGTTCTCTATTATGAGCTAACATTATATTAGGGACATGATTCATTTGGATTACTGTATCAGAACACAAACTCTATATCATCTATTGAATCCTGCCTCCACTATGCAACCAACAGGAGAATCTAATAGTGTTGTATGAAGAATGAGTAGTAAATAAAAACACATCGTAGAGATGCTGAGACAGAAGTGATTGTAGTTTTTAGACAAGTCAAACACTATGTGTTTCACTGAGGATTTAATGAATCCAGCACACCTGCAATAAAAAAGATAATTTATAAATATTGGGTTGTTGTTTGAATCAGAAAACTTACAGCAGATCTCAGTATCATATCTGTGAGCAGCCGCCCAAACAGAGTACTTGTCCATTTAGATTCCTAAATAAAATTTTCATTATGACTGGGCGATTTGCCCTTGAAACCAAAACACACAGTATTTATCACAATACACTTGGGTTACATTGCAGTACGCAATACATGTATTTATAGTTTGCAAACCCCTCGAAGCACTTCATAAATGTTGGGACTGGGCAACAAAGTCAAAAGTCACATTATTTTACACCATATTTGGGTCATTAATCACCAGTATATATGATGTGAAGACTAACTGGGTTGAAGAAAAGTATTAGAACAAGTAGACCATCTGGTAAGTTCAGAAAGGTATGCCATTTTACTTTAATGCGTCCTTTAAAACCAGTGAAAGGCAACTTTTATGTCAAATCATGGTGTAACAATATCTCAAATCTAAGATGATGTACAGTCTCATATCACGTTAACGATATAATATCAATATGTCGCCCAGTCTTGCTAAATCTCCTCGCTCAAAAGGTTTATGAGTCTCTGTATTTGCTGAAGTCAAGCTCCTCGTGACTCTGATAACATCCACAACTCTTTCCAACACAACGCCCTGTCCCACAGATGCAGTGATCGACCTGACCATGATCTCCACGGCAGAGGCCACCAACGTCCACAACTTCACCATTTATTGCATCAATGGAGAGCGCAGCCCCGCCCAGGTCGAGCTGGACATCAAGAGGGACAACAAGATCCTCATGTTCCCCAAGAAGCCAAACTTTAATGTGCACAAGCCCAGGATCAAGGAGGTGGCGGCCCGAGACTTCCGTGACCTGGAACACATCGGCATCTTCTACTGCGAATCCAAGCAGGAAGTTCCCCCGCTCGAGAAGGTCACGACGATCAACAACTTCGGCAGATGTGGGTTCAGACCTCATGCGACCTTCATGCGCAGTTTTCACCTCCTCCCATGACTAAACCTCAGCTTTGACTCAGTTTATTTATACTCTACAGTTTTTCTGATGCATCTGGGTTGAAAATGATAACCGTGTCTGTCTGTGTTCCTTCCAGCAACTTTTGTCCCGACCCACTTGACCCTGACTGCCAACAGAGGGGAGACTGTTAACCTCAGCATGCAGCTTCTCAGCTCCCAGAAGAGAGATGTGACCTGGAAGTACAACGGTAGGCCAGTTCAGACTGAGGCAGAGGAGGGAACCATTAACAAACTACTGACTCACAGGTTTCTGATGAAAGATCTTAACAAACCAGGACAGCGGAAGAACTTTCCGACACGCTGGAAAGTATGGCTTTAATGTGTGCGATTTTATGTCTTCGGTGTAGGAAACTACTATTACATGACTCACTGGAACGACATGGTCAATCACACTGCTGTGTTGACTGTGGAGGATGCAGCTCTTGCCAATCAAGGCATCTACAGTGCCAGCTATGTGGGAGACATCCCTCTTCATGGAGCTTGGATGAGGCTCATTGTCCGAGGTTTGCTGGATCCTGACATTCACACGCTTAGACACACGCACGCATGCATGCACACAGTAATTTACAAAGATTGTATCAAGGCTTTTACAACAGTTTTTCAGATGCAGATGCCCCAGAAATATTCCAGTTTTCGCAACAGAATACAGAAGGGGACATGACAAAAGGTTCAACTAGATTTAGTATGATTCAGGCAATTCTTTACCCTTACAAACAGCACAGGTGCATTAAGGTGAAAGGGTTTAGTGGGAAAAAGAAGTGAAATAGTGAAATATTATCTGCGGATAGAGGGAGGCCCCACAGAAATAGTTTTACTGTGTCTCATCGTGAATGAACAAATTTGAAAAATGATCCCTTGCCCAGCCAACAAGCATGTAACACCCTGTTAAATCACATATTTGCATTATTAAACATAACTTAATCAGCATTAGAGAGGCTGGTAAGCAGACTGTTTTCACCTTTGTACAGAGCCATGCTATCAGTTTCCCCCTGCTTCCAGTCTTTATGCTAAGCTAAGCTAACTGCCTGCTGACTTGTTTTTATTGGACGTTTGTATCGAGCTTCTATATAGACACATTTCAGCAAACTTTGAAAAAGAAGAACAGCAAAAGAAAGCTGCAGGGAGTTGGATTGGACCTTATCGAAGCTGAGATTGAACGTGACAGGTCTTTAAGTGAGACAGCACATGTGTTTGTTTAATATCCTGTAGCTCGATATTGTAAAGAGACATCAGCGGCATCAACACCTACTCCACCCTCCACCTGCTCCGCTTTGACATCGCTCAATCTCTTCCAGTGTTTTATTATTTATTTTTTTTCAGTGCCTTTCAGCAGGAAAAGTAAAAGGAGTCAAAGTCTTCTTTCATTTCCTCATCGCTGCTCAAGCAACATTTCTAAAATACGATACAAATATGCAAAAAGGCCAAAAATATCTAAATAATAAGACATGTGTCAGAGAGTATTACACTGCACATCTGGTCTGCAAACTGTATATATAGGTAAAGAGTCCAAAGCGGGCATAACGTGGCTGTAAAGTAAAGAAAAAATCTTCTTCCCTGCAGACTGCCCCAGTAAGAAGTGGGGTCCTTACTGTGGCAACGTCTGTCCGGACTGTCTCAACGGCGGGGTGTGTCACGATATGGACGGAGACTGCATGTGCCCCCCAGGATTCATGGGAACGCGCTGTGAGACAGGTTTGTACTTGAAGTGTGCTTTTTATATACTATATTTTATTTACTTAAGAAAAGTATGGTGAAGTATACTTGGCTTATACTGGAAAGTATAAAGAATAGTCTAAGACTAAGTACATTAATACTTAGACTTACACTTATACTTTAATACTAAAGCTTATACTTGTACTTTAGTATACTGTAACGCCCCTTGTGGACTGTGGCGCAAAGACTCTTAGGTATTCTGTTGTTATTGGTGTAATTATGGTTCGTGAATGTGGTTGTGAATAAGATGACCTCATAAAATATACTTAAAGTATACTTTTATAAACTTAAAATGTTCCAATTTAGTCCGAAGAAGTATTAAATTAGTATACTTTCTAGTACGCTACAAGTACCTGGTCCATAGTACACTTGCTATACTTATACTCAAGCACACTTAATAAAATGAACTTCAAGTATACTACTTTTTGCTAAGGGTTTTTAGCATGCCAACATTTGCTAGCACCAAACACAAAGTACATGTGAAGCTGATGGGAAGGTCATTAGTTTTGCTGGTGTTTAGTCAGTAAACAATAAGAAGACAACCCCACTGTCTTGAGTTTGATTGATGACCTGGTCATCTTCTTCTTCTTTCTTCTCTCCTCTATTGGGTATTGTGCTATTGTGCTATAGTGGCCAAATGTGATAAATTCTGAGTGTGTGTGTTGAGCTGTTATTAAAGGTAAGGAGACTACATGGGAAGTACACTTAATTTCAATGGCAGATATTAGATCAGCAGCTACATTTGGGTAACAGCTGTGCCTAAAGCAGTCTTTATACATTTCTGTCTGACATGAGGTCAGCAGTTAAGTTTTAGTTTTCCTGAGCATCATACATTAGAATAGATCTTTATTGTCATTGTACACTGCACAACGAAATTATAAAGCAAACCCGTTATTAGCAGCACACACCATTTCCTAGACTGTATTAAGATAAAATAATCAAATATGAGTATAAATCATAAATCTTAAAAAGGTCACACGCGAGCACTTTGGCAGGCTATTTACTCTGTCCTCTGTGGCGTTTCGCAAGTCGGGTCCAGGCGTGATACAGCAAAATTTAAGGAATTTATGTAAACACATTTGTGAATTTGTCTTTCTCTTTTTCTGATGGCTCGCAGCCTGCAGAGAAGGAATGTTTGGTCGGAACTGCCAGCACCCATGTGGCTCCGAACTGAACTGTAAGGGGCTTCGCTTCTGCTTACCAGACCCGTACGGCTGCTCCTGCGCAAGCGGCTGGTTTGGGAGCCGCTGTGAGATGGGTCGGTACAACATCACTTCAACTTTCCTTTTCCTTTCCTTTTTGTTTTTTTGTTTTTTTAAACCAAAGTAATTCTGCATGTAGTTTTAAGACATGTTTTTACATTTCTGTTTGTCACAGTATGCAGTACAGTTTTTTTTATGTTTTTCTGTTGCCAGCATGCAATAACGACATGTATGGGCCGGACTGCAAGCTGAGCTGTAAATGCCAGAATGGAGGAGTTTGCAACCGTTTCAGTGGATGCCATTGTCCCACAGGGTGGAGAGGACAGCACTGTGAGAAGTCCGGTGGGTGCCGTCTTATTAGTCCCTCATATGCTCCATTTCCTCATTTAGCGCTGCCTCTTTTGTGGAATAGAGTTCATAATTGATATTCCACAAAATCTTCCTCCTCATTGCCGCACGGCACATTTCCGTTACTCTTCTTTTTCCATCCAGTGATTTTTCTCGATTATCATTTTCTTTTCCGCCAAACCTTCACTGTTCTCCTGCAACTCGCCTCGCTCCTCTTTCAGACCGGGCTCCCCAGATTGTGGAATTGGAGAGTAATGTGGAGTGGAATCTGAACTCCAGCCCCAAGATCTCTTGTTCGGCCACAGGGAACCCTCTGCCCACCCACGACAACATTGAGCTTCGCAAGTTGGACAGCACTGTACTCAAGGTAGAAAGGCCAGCAGTTGCATGTAACGCTCCTGCCAAAAAAACTAAATAACTATAAAAATAAACAAAATTCACAGCTTCAATCAAACTTCAGTCAAATAAAAGACCACACAGCGAGACGGTCCTGTAGTGCCTTGGCTCCTAAAGGTGTATCACCGTAGAATGGCTTGAGGATGGGCCAAGCCACAACATTTATCAGATCATCAGAAATTGTACAGTTTACATTGTTTTGGGCTCAGCAGTCAGAACATGTATGACCATCGGAGCAAGCGACAGAAAGATATGACACTGTGAACAGAGCTGCTGATGCATCACAGCTCTCAGCATGAATTTGAGCCGATCAGCTAAACTGAAATCTGACTGAGTACTACTTAGCTAACAGTTTAGCGGACTGAGTTTTGGCTGCTTGTGTGAGCAGGATATCCACCACTGTCCAATGGTGCATTTACTGTGGTATTCCACATACTTAACATTAGTAGACATGTGATCTGGCTCTCTTGTCCCTGGTATTCATGAAAGTAAGACAAGAAACCACCTATGGCGTCAAATCCTTCTCTACACATAAGAGAGAGTGCACTAAGAAGTTCCTGCAACCCTTATTTTTGTTTTTTGTCCTTGTACACCTTAAATATACGCTAATTTTAACTTTTCAGAATATCATTTTATCAGTAGTTTTGGTGCCCAAAAATAATGCATCATTTGACTATTACTGCATATGCATGCATACTCATATATGCACATATAATGTAAAGGTGATAAATTCAGTTTATAGGCTAGTTAGAGGAACAGATGATAGCCATGTACTTTCTTGTCTGTCAGGAGTTGTTTGTGAAGATCTATATCACTGCTAGCTTAACATAGCATGAGGTCTGGAAAGCAGGGGGAAACAGCTTGCCTTACTCATTCCAACATTAACTAATTAACAGAAATCTATCACATATTGTTGTTTCTTACGTGTCTGTTTGTAAAAATAATACAAATGAGACACAACATGTTAATTAGTTTGGTGCTTTATTGGTGCTGTTTTAAACTTTGGAGATAGCCAGGCTAGCTGTTTCCCTGTCTTTTAATGCTAAGCTAAGCTAATAACCTCCTGATTGTAGCTCCTCACTTAATACACAGATATAATGGGGTGTATTGATCTTCTCATCCAACTCTTACCTACTTTGTAGAAAGCAATTAAATGTACCTTCCAAAGTCCAAACTTCTGATGTGTAAAAGATGATACATTATCTTACATAAGTTAAATAGAGCAGTTTGCTGACCTCTGGTGTCATTATCAGGTGCTGTGACACCAGCTAGAGAATAAAGTCTCTTTGTACTGTGCCTTTAAGGCTGGGCTGAAGGTTGAGTCAGGCTCTGAGGAAGTCCACCACACAATGGCTTGAACAGATAAGGTTATATCACTCTGCTGTGCAGCAGCTACCACGTGTTGCCTATAAGCGACATGTTCAGCTTCTGTGTTTTTCTTTCTGCGCTGCTTCCTTGATAATAGAAACAATCTGATAAAGAATTGTACCAGCACTTCCCACAGGAACTGAGAAATGTCTCAAAGTTCTGAGCACAAATCCAAGTGTCTGAAGTAGGCACGGAAATAAGAATGTGTGTGTGTGTGTGTTTTTTTTTTAATCCTGCATTTCTATTGTGTATTATGTGTTGTATTCGCAGCCCTCTCGCACTGTTATGGACTCAAATAAGAGTACAGCACTGTTTGAGATCCCTCGACTGAGTGCTCAACAAGGAGGATTGTGGGAGTGCAGGGTGTCCACCAATGGAGGCCAGGACTCCTGCAAGTTCATCCTCACCGTTAAAGGTCTGTGTGTGGGATTTCTTATAACACAGAAGAAGGATGTTCATTTTCGACCATTTCTTGTATGCAGGCACATCACGCAACAGCAGCAGAGATCTAAATTAAAACAAATCTTTTGCAGAGCCCCCTGTGCCCATTACTGCTCCCAAACTGCTGCAAAGAGGGAGTAAGCAGCTGCTGGTGAGGCCAATTGAAGGTCACAAAGGAGACGGCCCCATTGTCTCCACCAGGCTCCTCTACAAGCCCGTGGAGAACGGAGACTCTTGGTCCTCCATCAGAGGTAAACAGGCAGAGACATCGATCAAAGATGTAATTTAATCAGTCTTTTTCACAGAGAGCAGCATTTACCAGACATAGCCATCAACGCTTTTTGGCTCAGTTTTATAATAAAACTTATCTGAAATGGAAAAAACTATTGAAACTTGATAATCAGAAACACCCCAGCCTTGTTTGCTCCTCAATTCACTACAGGTTTGCGAGGAATAAGTGAGGGGGTCAAACATAATTTCAGCGCACCTCTGCATCCAGTTATTATAGTTTTATTGTTATTTAGTAATACCTGAAGCAGATATAGACAACTTTTAATCTCCCCCCCCCCCTCCGAGTACTTTCCTGTGAGACAGAGTTAGCAACATGGCTACTGCTAGCAGCCTAATGCCAAAAACAACCTAAGAATCTCAATTTGACCTAGAAACCCTGATCTCAGTTCTATGACAAGGCTGAGTGAAACAATCGGTTGTATTAATAAGTAGGCAGGTGTTGTTACATAGTGATCTAGTAGAAAGAATGCCAGTTTTGAACCGCCTCAACTCCCAGCGGTAAGAGGAAACACATATCAATGGGGGAACAGACTCTGACACAACACCGGCAATCTTCATCAAGTGAAACACCCTTCTGTTCGCTCTTGTTTCTCCTTGGTTTATCTCACTTTCCCGCTTCACTTTCTTTTCCTCCTCCATCAGCAGGGTTCTTTTTATTTTACAGTGTGCAGCTTCCACGGTTATCCAGTTGTTCCACAGTCATTTGTATTCAACCATTACACTGCGCAATCATTATGTACTTCAGAATGATGAGTAAAAGAAAAAAGTTCTCTCTTGCCAGTTTAATAATTAATAGTTCTGAAAGCAAACACCTTCAAAGAAGACATACCGACCTGTCTCCATTAACTACAAACATGTTTTGGCTCTCCTAAAATGTGTTAAATTGCCCTCCCTCTATGTCAACATTAGCTTTTTTGGATACTTTTCTAGGCTGTTAATGTTACTGTTGCTTGCTCCAACCACTTTGGTTTTGAGTGCCACTTCTGGAAACAGCTAAATGAAACCGGGGCGCTATACTGACATCTAGTGGTTTGACACCTTAGTTCACGGGTAACAAAATTCTCATTGTCAGACTTGTAGTGTGTGGACAGCCCAAATTCAGTAACACATAGTTACTGTGCAAATTGAATTATCTACAAGATCTCGCAGGCCTGAAGTCTGACATGTTTCATAGCATGTTCATCATGTTCTGACTGCCAGGCTGTTTTCTCCCAAAATAACTCATCATAAAATGATCAAAATAATGTAAAACCTCAGAAGTTTTTTTTACATTTTTATTCAATGTATTCACAAAACTCACTTTTAAGCAAAAGGCGTTCCAAAGTTTCTGTCGTAAAACCCACTTCCTTTCAGTTTATAGTGACAAAGAGCCCATCACACTGATGAACCTGGAGCCTTCAACGCGCTACCAAGTCCGTGTCCAGCTGAGTCGTCCTGGAGAAGGCGGAGAGGGAGCCCCGGGGCCAGAGGCCATCATGGAGACTGATTGTCTCGGTAAGACCCACACATAGGGATCTCACACTTTCTTTACATGAGTGTGTGTTTTTTAGACATCTCGTTTGGAAACAAATGTCTGAGTCTGGACCACAGCACTTTTGCAAGCATTATTAACTTGTATCTGATTAGATTAGCTGTAGATTCACATCATTTTTTACCGAGCAGTGCTTTTTCCCAGACCTTCAGAAGCCAGTTTTTCCTTTTTTCCCAGTGAACGCATCTGCACAGATTGCTCAAGTATGGGACACAAATAGATTTGTGGCCACTTTGAAGACCCATTGGGATCCCAACTCAAATAACAAAACATAAACCTTTGTCATCAATCAGCCATGAATCAGAAAGCTATTCATGACTAAGACGACGCAGGTGTGCAGTCACTGCAGTCACTGCAGTCTGTCACTCTATCTATTGTTTAATGATTGTGGTGCAGAGAGAGAGCGAGCTTGTCTGAGTGTGCGAGTTCAAAAAAGACCAGGGAAAAAACTGAAATGGCAACATGTGGTTTGGTGCATTTGTAGGACGGAACAAATTTTATATCTTAAGGGGATACTGGTTTCTTGCACAACCACAAATGATTTGTGCCAGTGTATATAGTGACTCCAGTGCCTGTGAGACGGACCACACATCAGGTTAAGAAGACTGTGGAGCTGTATTCAGAATGGCATATGATTCTATTTCATCCATTTTTCTCATACCACTTAAAATATATACGTTGTGGGTTAATCACAGAGCAACAATATCATGCTAACTGTATACAGTATGTATGATATAATAATCTTTGTATTTCACTGTTTTGGCAGTTAGTACACACACAGGCAACATATTATTGATGATTAATACTGAAAAGAAATGACGCCATACTGACAGTTAAACTGAAACTTTGAGTTTACATGCTGACTTTTTCGAATACAGTGTATCTTGTCACTTTTCCCATGTAAACAGATGACGTGCTCAAAGCCTGCTTAGAATTATGCTGCGTTCCTGTCAAAGTCGGTAGTTGAAATTTCCAGCCCCTGACCTCCAAGTGCTCCAGGTGCACGGTGCCAAAGATAAACAACAAACATGGCTGATCGTGACGAACTCATGTGTTTACTCAGCTCCACCCTCAGCAGCGCGGCCTGCTTGCACGTATAAACAAACTCAAGGGGGGAGAATGATGCATGAGGTAAAAGATGCGTTTTGTTTGAACCACAGTTTTATACTTGGAAACATATCTTAATATTTCATTCACTTGCTGTGGGTGCTGGCATTGTTGTGGGATCAGACAGAGGCTTCTTCATGTATCCGTGTTTACTAGGGCTCGACTGATATATATGTATATAATATATATATATATATATATATATATATATATATATATATATATATATATATATATATATATATATATATTATACAATACCAGTTATTGATTTTTACCGACAATTGGGACTGATATACATTTGCAGTAAAAATAATCATTTTAGTGGCAAAGCTGAAAATGACATGTAATGAAAAGTAGTTAACTACACTTTAATCACATACCAAACAATTTTGAGGTACTTTAATATTTACATTTCCTGCCACTTTATACCTCCACTCTAATACTTGTATTTAATAAATGAATACAATTTTTTAATATCTTTAGTTACTAGTTACTTTGCAGATTCATATTTTTATTCTAACCAGTCAGATAGCATTGTGAGTGGGACACTGATGTAGACCACAGAGTGGTGACTACAGACAGAGAGAAAACGCTGCATCAGAGCCAAAGTAGTGATTTATTTTTTTTAAGATCAGATTATGTTATCTGCAGTCAGACACAAAAATCACAAATAGCGATAACAGAAAAATGGCTAATCTCAATCCTGATGATCGCCCCCCCCGGTGTGTACAAGTAAGAACTCTGACTTTGAATGGCGTTCATATGTACTCTTTTCTAGTAGGAAGTCGGAAATGTTCAAGTTCTGAGTTGTGTCAGACGCAGCATCAGTGTGAAGGTTATATTTGGGCCACAGACATGCAAACACATTCAGACCACCGATCAAACTGTGTTATGTCTTTGGAATGAGCATCTTCATAGGTAAAGGCAACATGTTTAAAGCTAGTAACTTTTTTGTGAACTAACAGTCCCAACTGCACTGCAGCCTATTGATATCTCAATTGAGGTAGCCGTCCAATTCACTACAAATGACTTTATTCGTCCTTCAGCTGGCAGTTTGAGAGAACCATTACTGACCTAATGAGATAAACTCACCAGGAGCTGTCAGTCCCCTCAGACCCCGCTCATCCTGTGTTCTCTGTCGCTGCAGAGCCCACAGTTCAACCTGAGATTGACATCAGCTCTGTGGAGGGCCGCAATGCCACCGTACGCTGGCGCCTGCCCGCCAACAACGGCGTTACCGCCGACACAGCCAGTGGCTTTTTAGTGCAGCTTTCCAGGCCACCGCCCCACAGTGAGAACCTGCTGGAGGTGACCACGCTGCTCAATGTGCTCTCCACAAAGTTCCACAACCTGGAGTATGAGCAGGACTACACCGTGGTGGTGCGCCTCATCAACTGTGGCAGCCAGGGGCCGGCATCCAAACCCTACAATCTCCGACTCCACAGCCAGGGTAACTCTGCTGTTCCTAAACTGCAAGGAAGGCTCCTTTAAATGTTGCTAGATTTTCAATCCACTTTATAATGGGATGACAACAGTTTCTTGGTTTTACCTTAAAGACTCAGGAGAAGAGAAGGTTTGATGCTTGCTCATTGCTTGATGACTCTCTCCCTGCCCACAAACGTTTAAAGAGTGTGTAGCAGCTGATAGTTTGGTGTCCAGGAATAATCCAGTTTAGTTGCAAGTTAGAAATGCAGTGATGCTGTTAAATCCTTTTCTTCTGTTTTAAAGCTTCCTGGAGCACCAAAGCATAAAAGCATGTGACTGTTACTGCCGATTTCTTTAACAATATGATCATTTCTCTGTATCCCAGGTCCATCATCCCCCCGCAACGTTGAGGCCCTGCCTCTGTCTGTGTCAGCCATCCAGGTGAAGTGGCAGCCCCCCGAGGACCCCAATGGAGGCATCATTAAATACACCATAGAGTACCAGCCAGTCGACCAGGGGAGCCCCCACCCTTGGGTTGACACAGACAATGGAAACAAGACCACCAAAGATGTGACGGCGCTCAATGGCAGCACGGTCTACCAGTTCAGAGTGAGGGCTGTCTCCAAAGTGGCGGGCGAGTGGAGCAAGGTTGTTAAGGCGATGACAAAAGGGGATGGTGAGTAGGAAAGTTACTGTCTGCTCACAGACCTTTGTCCAGTATTACTACAGCAGGTGGTTATACAGTATGTTGCCAAAGCGATTACAGAAAACTTTTAAGACTGACGTGTTTATCAGCTTAGATTCACATGATTGATTTGGGACCTAGATATGGGGCATAAAACCAGGAAGTTTGAGAAAGTCTTGTTGCCAAAATGATAACAATTTTGGATCCTTTCAAAACCAAAGATTCAATCAGACTACAGACAAAGTTCACCCAAAAAATATAAATGCATATTTTTCCTCTTACCTGTAGTGCGTTTTATCCATCTAGATTGTTTCGGTGTGAGCGATGTCTAATCTGCAGACCTTGTTGTGAGCAATCTCATTTTGGAACTATTTTCTTTCCCTCCATCCTGGATGAGCCTCTCACCTTATTGTTACAAAAGCATTTTTTTGACACACCGCAAGCCTAATACCATCGAGAGAAGGCAAACATCTCTACGACTGGTACCTCCAAAACCAAAACAATCTAGATGGATACATGGCACTACAGGGAAAAGGAAAAATATATGTTTTTGATATCGGGTGAACTGCCCCTTAAGGACTTTTCATGCTTTCTTAAACACATATTTGTTTTGTGTTCAAGCTCTCTGTGGAACATTTTAATACAACTCTACTTTTGCAAATTTAGAGGTTTTCTCAGGTGGCAGTGAACCTGACCACCCACACAGGGACAGGGATTTACCCAAGATAATAACACAGTATACATCCTATTTATGGCCAAGATCTCTCTCAATCTTCCATCCATTTTCCATCTCTTCTCATCTGCCAAAAAAAAGGCTTTCAGAGTTTCACCCCGACCACCCAGGGTGTGGCTGGGAGGCCTGCAGGGGAGGGTTACCAGCTGTTGGTGGCAGTGGTTGGCTCGGTAACTGTCACCTGTGTGACCATCCTGTTGGCACTGTTGGCGCTTTTCTTCATCCGCAAGACGCTTCTTAACCGACGGCGCACGTTCACCTACCAGTCTGGATCGGTAAGGGCTCACCCGAGATTTGTTTGATATTTCTTCAACCAGAATCTTTGAAAGCTGAGGAATTAACTGAGCTCTGGCTGACATCACAACTGATCTGACAGCTCATATGTGTTTTATTATTTATTGCCGAGATTGAGACTCTTTGTACCCTCAGGGTGAGGAGACTATTCTGCAGTTTAACTCGGGAACACTGACCCTGACACGGAGGCCTAAACCAACACCAGAGCCCCTCACCTATCCGATCCTGGAGTGGGAGGACATTAAGTTTGAAGACGTCATTGGAGAGGGCAATTTTGGCCAGGTGTGATTTATTGTACCTTCTGAGTATTTAAACATGTTTCTCACTTAACTGCTCTTCTTTATTCGCTGGCTTAAACATTCAAGCTAACAACTGCTCTCATACCAGGTCATCAAAGCCATGATCAAGAAGGATGGCAACAAAATGAGCGCAGCCATCAAGATGCTGAAAGGTAACTTTGAGACACATACAGACACTGTACATGTATCACACAGAGCTAAGTTAATCCCAGTGCAGCACATCCTTTGACTGATGTGAACGCTTCCTCTCAAAGACGGCAGCCGAAGCTGCTTTGCTTGCACTTTGTTTAACGATGCTGCGTGTGCTATCTTCCTGCAGAGTTTGCATCAGAGAATGACCACCGAGACTTTGCAGGCGAGCTGGAGGTGCTGTGCAAACTAGGCCAGCATCCCAACATCATCAACCTGATAGGAGCCTGTGAGAACAGAGGTGAGTGAGCGACACCTAGTGGCCTTCACTAAGATGGGTGTATTGATTAATTGATCACTTTCATGTTTTGACTTTTGAACACATACTGATATTTGAGACTGTGTTAGGCAGATGTAGAGACACACACGTATAGGTTGTCAGGCGCAACACTAAGAAGGCTTTATGTTTTATCTTATCTTACTTATCTTGCGGCCAGGCCTTATGAATTGTGTGATGTATTAGATACTTCATTTGTCATTTGGCTCACAACAAACCCTTATAAATGGCCCAGGCATATTCTGTAGATGTAAGTAACATGCCTGTTTGGTACAAACCCCAAAACATGAGTCATCATTTTAACATTTTTTTCACTAAAAATTAAATTAAAAAATTACCGTTTCCTTTCAATTGGTGACTCATATGGTGCTAACAATACCATGATTCTGCAGGACAGCACTTATATGTAGATACATATATACATACAATATTAGGGCTAGGTGATAGGACCTTAAAATGGTACGGCAGTTCACAAAATATATCTTGATATTTTGTTACCTCCTTAAAAATGTTAGGGATATAATCAAAGATTATGATATCCTTGATCTAATACCTCTATATCAAATGTGTGACAATAGTGTAGGAATGAATAGAAACATAATGAAAAAAGAACATGAGAACAAGAAGAACAGTCAATCACTTAACCGTTTAAAGCCTTTAAAATCAGGACACAACATTTATGCCATATCACAACATCCAGAATCTAAAATGGTACAGAGTCAACATCACATTGACATATTGTCTGTAACTAAATAAAATATATAGAAAATGGATTCAGTCTAGCAACTCACAATCAGAGATGGGCACACATAAATCAAAAAGTACCGTGTCACATTTACAAAAATACTTGCTTATTGAATATCTACAAACAAATGCCTCCCTGATATCTATTGAACATATTATTAGATGTAGTATCTAATTAATGTTAAATTCTAAAGCATAAAAGCAAAATAATATAAATATTTTCCAATTCAAGGTCCACTAGCTCCCTCTGGAGCGTTGAATGGAGATGGAATGGTTGATGTGTGAGCTCCAAATGTACAAAGTCTTTGTAAACAACTGCCTTTATCCTGATAAACTAATTGTTGTCCTGCACACAGTATCCTGCCCATATTCTATCCTGATTCAACTAATCTTACCAATGTGTGTGATTCTGTAAAGGAACGGGTTAAATTGATCCTGGTTGAGATCCAAACAGACACTCCCATCAGATCCTCTGTCATCCGCACCTGGGAAGCACCAACATGTGTCCAGTCTAAACAATCCGCTCCTGCCAGAAGCATTTCTCACTACCACATTTGTTAGACTTGTCTGTGTCTCACGGGCACACTGCTGTGTCACGTATTTATGTGTTTGTATAAGGTTTCCTCGGCCCCAGGTCTTAGCATGGAGTATCAGGTTCCCACAGCGACATCCGATGGCTTCCGCATTGAATAATTGAATTGCTTTGGTTTGATCAAAGATTGATAACCTACGAGGGAGGAAGTGTTGTATGGAAAGTACATTAGTGAGGACATTACCAAACCAAGCCAGCTTTGAAAAATAAACATCTGACTTCAGTGCGTCTCAACACAAGTTTCAGTTTACAGGTAGCACTTGACTCTGCAGACTGTCCCTCTGCTGTGTTTACAGCTGTCGTTTAACTTTCTCTAGTGATAATACATACAGTATATAAACCACCCAACAATGACTGGAGAAACAAAACCTCATTTTAATGAATAACATAATTTGGAACCGGGCAACATTGGAATTTATAATCAGTATGTCTGTTTATTAAATAGTAACTCCACCAATGCTTTACATTAAAGTGAGTTTTAAAGGTCTTGTACAGTTCTACTGCATGTGTGTAAAAAAACATGTTTTTGTTGCTCTAGGGGAAGCTGCAACTGATCTGAGAAATTGCCTCAGTGGACTCAGACTCAGTGGTTAAGTTGCATTGTGGGTAATGTAGGCAGCAGGTTTTGAAAAGGAGGAACACATGGAATTAAAACAGTGATATCTTGGGGTCTACTGCATTTCTTTTGATCATTTGTTTTTAAACTGTCAACAGTGTTGTAGGAGTGCACTGCACGGCTTTGCAGAACATGAAGCCCACATGACTCATAATGCAACTGAGTGACATCACTGGAGGCAATTTACCAGATTACACGCAGCTTCCACTGACGCCACAAAAGGCTTCATACCTTATTTTCCACACCTGCACTTGTAAACACACTTTAATGTGGAAAATTGGTGGAGTTAACCCTGTAGAAGCAGCCCAATCAACAGAAAAATATGTCGGCAATCTAAGTGGATGCAAACCATGGATATGCAGGAACTTTATGTTAGATATATTTAATATTCAGCGACAACACTGGTGAGATTTAATTTAGGAATTTAAAACACTTGCTTAGGCTTACAAAAAGATCATGTTTGGGTCTTAATCGTTCTGTTGCCACACACAGCTGGAAATTGTCCCAACGTCTACTTTCCAGTTTTGTTGCTACTAACATGGTTGGAAAATGTTCTTATCACCTCTTTAAAAAATACCCAATAATTTCATGATTGGAAAAATTTTAAAAAGCCATTTAACATTGGTCTCTCACTTGGCTCGCGTTCACCTTGCAGCTGTCCTGCCCAGCTGTGCCACCGCTATCACTTCCTCCTCACAACATGACAGTTATCTTATGTACATCTAATCAGAACGTTGTATGATACATATTGTACAAATGTTGATATGATACGAACAAAACTCAACGTATATTTGGTTTCCAGAAACGTACACTACCAACATTTTATTCTTGCACCTGGTCTGGTAGAAGCACATGGATAATCCCTGTTCTCCCACATGTTTAGGAAGGTCTTGTGTGATTAGCCTTTGCATGATTCCTTTTTAGTTTTTTTTATTTTATTTTCATGCATATCATGTGCTATAACTTGCAGTCTGCAAATTGTAATTATTTCATACAAACTCATGCAGATTTCCTATACAGTGTGGAAAGACTGACTCAGTGCTCAACTCTCAAACTGATGTAAAATGGAGGAAAGGAGGAAGGAAGAGGGGAAGAAAGGAAGGAAGGATTGTTGAGGGGAAGAGTGGAGGGGTGAAAGCAGGCTGGTAGAATACTTCAAAATGGTAGAATAAAGAAGGAAAGACATCAAGAGACACAATATCTCTTTTAAATGTCTTTTGTTGCAACAGAGAAAGTTTGAGGTGGTAACACAAACTATTACTCAATTGGTGTTCTTGGCATTCTGGGAGTTTTCTTCATCATCTCTTTCTGGTTTCAGTCTTTCATTTGATCCATTCCGCATCTGTCTGTAATTTTACGAATGGGGAGGGGAGATATATGGTGTTGCTTTGAGCTCACACACTTTCTCGTCTTACAGAGATCTGGAATAAATTCACTTTTGAGTTATAAAACATTGTGAAAGAATTAGGTGTGTGCAGGAGGAATTTAAATATGAACCTGCTGAACAGCAGAATGGGAGGTGGAAATAAACAGACGATATCTGATAGATGCTCAAATGTCGAGGGGAAGATAAAGATTTGCATCTTCCAGATCAGCTGGTTTTCTGATCTCTCTGCTGACCATATACTACCATAGATACAGACATAGTAGGAGTATATTTTAATGAGGTTCATCCCAGGATAACAGCTCATCTATTGTTTTTATTATCGCATTTTTTTTTAGGAGAAGAAAGCACATCAACGCATGTACAGTATTTCTTGGTTTTGCTGTTTGATTTTAGTGGAGAAATCTTTTAGGAAGGATGCTGCTGCAGGAAACTCAGCATGGTCCTTAACAACATAACCTCTTGTAGCTGAGAAGCATAATTACATTAGGCTCCAGTTCTCTGACTAGTCTTTCCATCTACATGTTATTCTTTCCTTCCACATATGGCCTGAACAAATTGTGTTGGCGCTCTCTCTTGTCCTGGTGAAATCCACATGAAACCCTTCCAACAAGCACAAATGCCTCGTGACCTGTAGGAACTCTGGCTTTGGCAAGAAGCCGCTGACTATTAACAAAGCCTGAACCATCTGGTGGAGCTCTGTGAGGATGTCTTGAAAGGGCCTGGTTTTCCTCTGTCAGTGTCAAGGCAGAGGCCAGGCCCCTCACCAGCTGTAGCTGCGACTCTCCCCGGCTCGTAGCAGGCAGGCCAGCCGAGGCCATAGTGACAGTATTCAGGGAGAAGAAGAGGACGTTATCATTTTTAAGAGTCTGGCTGAGCTGCTAACAGCTTGTACAGATAGGAGATGAAATGTTTATTACCAGCAGCCTTAACCCTGTGAATCCACGAGAGACTGTCCTGTGATATGTTGCCTCATTGCTACGCATCCAAACAGCTGTGTGTTAAAAAGAAAAATAGTATCCAAAGTGTGTCAACTCGTTCTTTCACTTGCTCTCCAAATGAACCTAAGCCAGATTTAGGCCTTAATGACCGGAGGCTGCGGTGCTCATGCCGCTTTTGTCCACAGGGGCCGCCACAGTTCTTCTTCTGTTCCACTAATGTTACTCCGGCCCTGTCTTCTTCAGGTTACCTGTACATCGCCATCGAGTACGCTCCCTACGGTAACCTTCTCGACTTCCTGAGGAAGAGCAGAGTGCTGGAGACCGATCCCGCCTTCGCCAAGGAGCACGGCACTGCCTCCACCCTCACCTCCCAGCAGCTGCTGCAGTTCGCCGTAGACGTGGCGACAGGGATGCACTACCTGAGCGACAAACAGGTAGGAGGAGAGGGAGCGTGTATGTGGGAGGCAGCTAGTGCACCTCCGTGTGTGGATGAGTGCATTGTTTTGCATTAAGTCCCTCATATCTTTCCTCTGATCAAGTTAGCCTGTGATAGTTTATGCTGAAAATGTAATAAAGATGACTTTTAATAAAAAGAACTTTAAGCATTTGATTAAAAGTCATACTTTTTTACTGGTAGCAACATCATCAAAATATGACATGCCATGTCGTCAGTACTTATAGTACAAATATACTTAATGTCTTCTGGTCCATTTAGAAGAACCACTCATAACTCTCTTTACATATCTCTAATACATTGTTCTGCAGCTAATGGCCAATCTCTCCTCTCCTCTCCTCTCCTCTCCTCTCCTCTCCTCTCCTGATACTAGTTCATCCACAGGGATTTGGCAGCCAGGAACGTCCTTGTAGGGGACAACCTCGTGGCAAAGATAGCAGACTTCGGCCTGTCCCGTGGTGAGGAAGTTTACGTTAAGAAGACAATGGTGAGTTTTGTATAGAAACTTTTGACTTGTTTCAGTTTCAGCCAGCAGAGGGCTCTAGTTGTTTAGGGGACAAGGATTTCTTTTATTTCATGGACCTCCATGCATTTATGCTCAAAAGAGAATCAATGCTATTGATATGAGCTGCTATCACATTAGATGTTTTAAAACCCATATTTCTCAGATGTCCAATAACTATAGGTTCTTCTGTGAAATAGCAAAAAGCTAATCAGTTGCACATGTAAGCTGTTACAGACAATTACCAGTGGATCTCTGAGCCTGCTTTAACTAATACACTCCAGTGTGACATATTCATACCAGTTTGTCCTAAAGTATGTCTGGCCAGAAATGATGATGACTTAGATATATTTGGTTACTATCAGTATAGTCTAATGTTTAACTAACAAGTAGTCCAGCGCCCAAGCAGTTTGATGCCATGCTCAAAGGCACCTAGCAGCATCCAGGAGGTCAACTGGCACCAGCTGTTCCCCTTAATGCTACTTAGATGTGTACTGCATTGCACTGCACATGATCCCTATCAACAACTTTTGGCACCACCTAAAAAACATGTTTTTTATGAAGCCAATTTAAGCCTTTCATTTATTTATTGATTCATTCGTCCACTTTATTTGTCTTTCTATATTTTTTGATACTACTCATATTTTCATACAACATAGAAGGTTTGACATGAATCTGTTGCTTGGGTTTCAGGGGAGGCTGCCTGTTCGCTGGATGGCCATCGAGTCGCTGAACTACAGCGTGTACACGACCAAGAGTGATGTGTGAGTTACAGCGTCTGCTCATCTGCTCAAGAAAAACCCTGATGTTATCTCTTGCACGCTCTAACAGGCAGAATTTTTCAGGGCCAGCTAATGTCATGATGTTTGTCACACAGAGCTACATTATGACTACATTATGAAATCGTGGAAACCAAAATGTAACGTGGTTCTACGAACCTTAGGGACATATTGTGTGGCAAGTTTCTGATGTTACAAACCTGACAACAGCGGCTAAGTGGTTCGTGCACACTTCCTGAAGTATAATCTCTCATCTGCAACTTTCAGACAATCACGATTCTTCCTCTTCATTTCTTCTTTTGCCTCACAGGAACCTTGTTAAAATTATTTCAGCCTGCAGTATAGTTTTGATTACGTCCACCGCAAAAGAAAACAACAAATCATCCCCCTGTCACTGGTCGAGTGATAATAGTGTGCTGCGTAACTGATAAGCACCACCAGGAAGCCTTGGGTACAACTTAGCACACAACCGAGACGTTAGTCTGTCAAGTGGAGCCTATTTATACACAGCAGAGAGCAAGTCAGGGGAGCGTTGGACAGCTAACGGAAGACGTGTGCAGGCTGCCTGTGGGGTCAGACATTAATGAGAGAGTAAGACAAAGACAAAGAGGGAAACAGTGAAAGATGATGCACAGAAGAGAAGAGATTAGGATGGAGACCATAGAACAGACCGCCAGCACAAACAACACTTGTCACCTCATGTGATCTACCACAGGGCACGGTGACGTGTAAAACTGGTGGTTTTTCTTGTGAATTCAGTTGCTAATCAGATTGCAGGAGTGACGGCGGTTTCGTGCTGTTGAGACACTCTGGTTCCTCATCAGTTTCCACGCATATTTATTTAATTATTAAAACTTGAAAAGGGTGCCATGTATTGTAGCTTTTCTACATGCCATCAATTGTAAAAAAAAGATGAAAATCAGGAGGTTTTATTTCATTTAAGGGTTTCTAAGCAGAATTTAAATATTTCAGCATTTGCTGTATAGCCAGTGAGCAGGTTTGAGATGATGATGATAATGATGATGATGATGATGATGAAGACCTATGTATGGATGTTGTAACAAATGATGAAGGGATTAAGTTAACGATTGCTTTCAGGTTCAACCAGTAACAAATTTATATGTTTCATCCAATTTCCTTTCTATGTATTAATAACAGTCCTGTCTTTGCATCCTCTCTCCCAGGTGGTCTTTCGGTGTTCTCCTCTGGGAGATTGTAAGCTTAGGTATGTAAGCGTACAGCCTGACATGAACCCAATGTCTTCCTGCACTGAAGCTTCACCATTTACTCCCCTTTACACTCATCCCAAGATATCCCAGCCTCAGATGTTCAAAAACTTTAGTGTCAAGTTTTTCTGTGTTCCTGTGGTTGATTTGATGGTAACATTAGGGTGGAAATCCTTATCTTTATTTACATGCAATATTGCCAGTGTAATCATGAAAGCCTTTTCCCTCCTGTGTTTGTCAGGTGGCACACCATATTGCGGCATGACCTGCGCTGAGCTTTATGAGAAACTGCCACAAGGCTACAGGATGGAGAAACCCAAAAACTGTGATGACGAAGTGTAAGTATTCAGGGTTTTGTAGCTCATGGCTAGCATTTTCTCTCTCATCCCTGAATCTTACTGCATCCGTCCACGTTCCTCTCCCTGTCCAGCTATGAGCTGATGAGGCAGTGCTGGAGGGACCGGCCCTATGAGAGACCCCCCTTCTCCCAAATCTCTGTCCAGCTCAACAGGATGCAAGAGGCCAGGAAGGTAATGTTGCAATCACACAATGTTAGCAGGAAGAGAAGAATGGGAAGATTATTCAAATGCTACCAACTGGGAGTGTTTTAGCATTATACTAACATCATTACCCCGCTGCTAAAACCATAGTCATTGTCTCATCAGATAATTAGAAATGCAGCAACTGCATGATGTAGCTTTGCATCCTGAATCTCTTGCACTTTTACAGCTACGAGTGTGACTTGAACGGTCTTTCCTACTGAGATTTTTCTTAGTGCAGCTGCTATCAATTGTCTGTACAACGTGACATTGAATATGGCTTCAATGTTAGGCAAGAGACAGTGCCATTATAGTTCTAGCGTACACGCCAAGTACCTTGAAATGGACATTATTTTAAAAAAGAAGACACAGACAGGAGTACAGCTGTAGGATGCTGCTGTGGACAGGGGAAGCAGCAAAACACATTTTCGCCACCTGCAATAAGAAAAATCAATATAGGTTTAGGTGTACACTACATAACAAATATTTGCACCACACCACTTGCCATCAGACAGCCCTTTTCAATAGGGCATTGAAGCTGTTATATCCATCTATGCATCTATGCTCTCTTCAAAACCACCAGACTCCACTGAAAAAAAACAATAATTTTAGAGTTGCTGGCTGCTTCTATCGGTTTTAACACAACACAAACATGTTAAAGTACCACAGTGGCACAGCAAAACCACCCTACTGAGGCAGCAGCAGACTAGCAACTCTTGTGTTCAGCAAATTTTACTCTAAATATGGCATACACTTACATTGATATTGATTTTTTATGTGGGCCTTTTTAAGTGGCTAAAATCGGTTTTGCTGCACCCCACCCGTCTACAGCAGGACATTGTTTAGCCGCTGAGCTGTTATACATTTGCTTCTCCTAACGAGAAGGGGTGATAGGTAATACACTGACTCTCATACATCCCCACTTAGGAAAATCTGAACTAATCCTTTAAATCACAAGCACCTATCTATCTTTCAGGCTTATGTGAACATGGCTCTCTTTGAGAACTTCACCTACGCTGGGATAGACGCCACAGCCGAGGAGGCCTGACTACCAGCCCCCCCAGACCCTAGCATGCCACGTAGCCCGAGGAGAAAGTCCCGAGGATGGTCGCCGCGTTACTGCCATCATCCTGCCGCTCAACGCCGAGACAGGAGGACGAGGCGCTCTACCAAAGTCACCCAGCTATAGATGGAGGACTGTGAAAGGACACTGTGTGGAGGTGTTAGAGGCAGTATGTGAGGAGGAGTATCGCTGGGCCTTTGGATCAAGAGGTGCAAACTTTATGGGAAATGAGACCCCCCTGTCACTCAAAAATAAAAAAAAAGACACAACATTGTACCTCTTGCTGCAACAAAAGTTACAATGCTGGACCCTTTTCTCCGAGTGATTAGGGGAAGCGGCAAATAAGGAGCTATGTGACTTGCTGAAACACCACAGGGTCTGTGGGGTGTCAACGCTGGACTTTTTCACCTCCTCTCCATTGCTCTAAATGGGGAGGGAAGTCTTTTCATGAGGATGAAGTTAAAAGGACACAGTGTGGATGGCAAACATTCAAGTTCTCAGACTGTTCAAGAAAATGATGACGGACGAATTTCATGTAGCACTTAAAACCAGCCTCATTCATGCCAGCTGTGTCTTTTACTGTATGCCTATCACTGCCATGTGAATGTAACTACTACTGTATGTATTTTGTCTATTTTTAAGTGACTCATAGATGTATCAAAGCCTCCTATTCAAATGCAGTTACTGACTGATACAAATGCAGCCATGGTTAATGCTCAGTGTGTTGCATGCAAAGCTCCAATATGAGAGAATTTGTTTGGAAAATGCAAATAATACAGGGCAGATGTACAGCCAGTCTGCCAACTATCAGCATTATAGTTTACCTTTAACACTATGCAACCTAATGCAATGTATGGATACATGTATACATGGTATGAGAATGTACAGTATGTTTCCATTAACTGGACCCTTGAATAAAGGTTTTGCGTGGTGACTGGGATCACCGTGCAAAAGTAGTTGTTCCTTTTCCAGTTAAAAATGCAGTCACAGTGACAAATCGGATTAACTTTAGCAAAGATTGCATTCTACTTTTGATGTTGTTTCTGGCCAGCGTAACAGTGAGCATGGTGGGAACCCACAGGCCAGGCTACTGGGGGCCAAATGGTGTCCCTGGCGTGTTCAGGAACACAGATCTCTGCTGCACAGAGCTGATCTGTCACTGGGTTTCCTCCACAAACCAACCACAGGCCCAGGACTGTCTGTCAAACATGGCCTCAGTGGGCCAGCTTCCTGTTGACTCCCACACACAAACCAGTAATGCACCATCACAAATGTGTAATAAAGGAACAAAAACTTTTATTTTTATCCCCTGACTCCAAGCCTGTCATTCATCAACAGGTCTGATCTTTAAATGTATTTTAATAAAGCATGTTACATCACAGCATATATGAGAACTTTCTGCTCTGGATGGCAACGTTTTTTGCGGCCCACACCTTTTCTTGGAGCCATAAGCCAGCTGTGACAGGTTAGAGTAATGAAGCAGCTGTAGAAAAATTGGATTCACTCGTTGGTTCAGCCACATGCAAGATTTTTGTGAAGCCACACAGAGACAAGCAGTAACAACATCACAGCGGTAGAGTGGGCGTCCCATGTACAGAGGCTTTGTCCTTGCTGCAGCGGGTCCGGGTTTGAGTTCTGGACTGGGGCCCTTTGCTGTGTGTCACTCCCCTTATCTCTCATTCTGTCTCTTGTCACAACTTCAGATGCTCTGTCAATAAGGCCAAAAGGCCAAAAAAACAAAAAACAAAACAATAGTACAGTGGAAGATGCCACCCATTGCTGTCTGGTATGTAAAAACAAATTTGTTTGGATTTTAACTCCAGTTTCTTTAGGACATATAGGACATATAGGGAGCTGGGGTAACACCTCTCAGAGGAAGGAGAAAAACAAATTGCTCTCAAATGTGATACAAGACCATTTTGCAGGTTGTCTGGTTATGGCAGACATGTTCAGTTTCTCATGATATAACAGGTCAAAAGAATATGAGATATATAAGGCTACACTCAAAAATAACCCTACTTTCAACTACAGTTATACATGAAGTTACTCAATCTGAGCAGTAAAAAAAAAGTAATTCCCCTGCTATAGAAATAGAAAACCTAGTGCTGTTGATCATGACTAGGAGTGGCATCCTTGTTTTCAACCTGCAAACTCAGCTATCTCTCTTGTACAGTCTAATGAATAATCAGTAGTGGTACTCAGTGAGCTTCCCTGATTTATGAAGTCATGCACGTGGGCTTAGACTTTCCCTAATGTAGCACAATCAGGAAATCTTTAAATCTTATTATATCTCTCCCTCACAACCATGTTTCAGAGAATCATTTTTCAGTATGTTTGCAAGGCCATTTGCGGCTCTCTGGCCACGTGGGCATTTTGTTTTGGAAATTCTCAAAACCAGAACGACGGAAAAAACTTGTGTTTCATTTTCAGAATAGGTTCATCAATCACAGCTTGCCATCTTTGCTTGACTGCATGATAAGAGCATTGTCAGTCTGTGGTCAGCACCCATCTGCAGATAACCGTTTTCTCAGTATTAAGGTCTCCTGTTCACAGGTTTCATTTTTAATGTGTACAAAACATGGTTTTCTGATCATGAGAACATTCTGAATCAAACATTGAATGTATTACTGCATGAGTTTTTCTCTGGTTTACAGAAGAAGTAAAAGACCCAATTGTATATTGTAGTGACAGTCAGTCACTAGTCACATATTAGATCTTTAAATCACTCTATAAATTGGGCAAGGTGTGAAATTTGAACACACTTATACAATACTGGGACCACGTTCTCAAAGTCAAAATCAAAGTCAGCTTTATTGTCAATTCTTCACATGTACCAGACATACAAAGGAATCATAATTACGTTTCTAACCATCCCACGGTGAAGACAAGTCATACCTAACACTAAATTAAACAGTAAAATGTGCAACAAATAGAGATGAGAGTAAATAAATAAAGTGCACAGTAGATGAAGACATTTTACTGATACTAAAATAAACAATAAAAAGAATAAAAAATTCACAGTGTGAATATAAATGTGTTCTCAAATATGAGTGGATTCTGAGGTCCTCAGAGTAACGTTGCACATCAGATCCACTCTGATCCTGAAACCGTTAAATACAGTTCTTTTTTTCTTTTCTTTTTTGCATTACTACAGATAAATTTGCGTCTCTCATAAGTGCATCAGGCAATCATGTATGTTCGATAAGTCCAACCCAAATATAGAAAGCAGAAAGCTTAATGAAGAGTAAATGCTACAGGACCAATCAATAGGTAGATAGATAGATCCAGCCATGTAGAGGGGGAAGTGGCTGAGGCTGGTTGGACATTTTGTAATGTTGAGGTTTTTCCGCATCATCTGGTGGTTTAGACCCAGTGATGTGTCAAGCGGTCTGCCGGCCCCTGGATTAGAAAGTTGGTAATTTCACAAGTCTTTTCAAGGCCAACACTCTGTAGGTTACGCTGTCATTTTGAGATGCAGATGGCTCTTTTTATATGGAAAGATAATGGTGAAGTTATCATTTTAGATGGTAGCATTTAAAAGTATGAGCATGATTATTTTCGTTATTGATTAATCTGCTGATAGTATATAAAAAGAAAGTCAATCATCGAAATTTCCCAAGAACTCGGAAATCAAGTGATATCTTAACAGTGCTTAATTTGCCCAAACAACAGACCAAAAAAACACAATTCAAAATTTAGTCCAAAATGTTAGATCATTTGTCAGAGCTGAGACAGGTCAGGGATGGCGTTGTCTAATGAGATCTTCCAGTCATGTTTCCTGTTTCTTACAGTGTGCTCTTCATTTACTCTTCAACTTCAATCATTCTGTAAGTATTTGAAGAGCAGAGTGAGCTAGAGGACCGAGGACTATTTGATTGGAATAACGTCATGAAAACATGGATTACTGTTGAGCTATGTATGATTAATAGTGGCGTGCCCTGCTGCTGCACTTACCGAGGATGTGGTAAATATGAAGAGAAACTCATCAGAGGCTGGCGATGCAAGTTAACTGTTTTTCAGTCTCTTCAGTAGCTATGAGCACACTTGTGTATAAAGGAATAAAGTAAAGCACTCCACATCACCTCTGAGCGTTCTTTACCTCTAGATTTCCCTGAAGTCCTTGATGAGCTGGTGAAGCATTAAGTGATTAGCCTTCATACCCTTGATTAAAATGCATTTCTCTTAAATTGTGAAATGTATTCTTAATAAGGCCAAACCTGCAAACCAAGACAAATGATGCACTCATACATTCACTATTTTCATCAGCAACAACATCTCCCATTAGGAATAATGTCTAACTGTTGACTATGGAAAGTAGTATGTAAAGTACGGAAATGTACCTCATTTACTAAGCTTACTTCCAGTCACTCCTCCCAAAACCGCCTTTTACGTTGGTGTTTACTTACACTGTACACAAAGAAGGCTTCCTGCTCTACTTTGGGCCGCCCCCCTTCAAAACTGCTCAGCCCTACCCACCCATGCCCACTCAAAACATCTGCAAGCGATAACACACACACACAATGAACATGCACATGCATGCTTTGTGTTAGTTTGTGTGCCATGGTGGAGCTTTTTTGGATACATTATTCCTCATAACAACGGCACCACAAATCCAACATGATGTTTCCCTCCAGGTGGGAGATACTCATAATTAGCTTGTGGACACAGGTTGGATTTCTGCCTTGGATGCATTGCAAAGATGGGACTGGTGTTCATCTGTCACAGGAAGGTAGGCCTTTAATTCATTCTATTTTCATTTTTTCTTCTTCAATTGCAGAACATTTTGAATCAATTTTAATTAATTCCAATTTTTCTCCTGTTTATTTTCACTGAAAATACTGACCGTTAACTGCATCATACAGAGCCTCTGATTTCCCAAAGCGTGTGTTATTATGTGTGTTTTAAGTCTTATGACAAATGGTAATGAGACATAGGTAGAAGTTATTATCTTGCATCAACCACCAAGTCCATCATGGGGAAAACATAGTTTTGTGCAAACAAGATGTGGCGACAAAATTCTATGTTGATAAAAGTGATAATCTCACGAGAGACCATTTCACCTCACCACAAAGATCCTTATCACTTGCCCTGGAATTGAATGGTTCTTGTTTCCAAAATGTTGCACTGACCTGTTGCTGATGATGATATGGTATGGTATGATACGGATATGGTATCCTGTTGTGTTCTTACTGTGCTGACTTGACTTTAATTGCCCCCCCCAGAGACAAATAAAGTTGTTTTGTTTTTTTTTTTATTGAATTGAATTGTTCCTGTCAGTTACTATCTTCCTGTTAGGAGTAAAAATAAATAAAGAAAGAAGATTGAAATTGAAATAGACTTTGGGGGACATGTTTTAACTACAGGGCCCTGGTTTAGTGAAAACTCAGATTTTGTTAAGCCTGAGATGTAGCCTCTGGGTTTTTCGGTTCCAGACAGAGAAGTAACAATTAATCGGTGACAACATAGAATGAAACTAAATTGTGAAACCTTTCTGAAGCTTTTCCTCGCTCTGACTCAGACAGGTTTCACTCTGATTCAGACTCTTTGTTTAAAAGATAAACATCCACAGTCCATGTGTGCATTAATATCTCTATATTTACTAGATTAAAACGAGGGCTCTGCCTTTCATCGGCCTGTTGCCATAGTGAACTGTAATATCAGAGCTCTGGTGATGATTCAGAATTGATTGAACAAATTCTGAATAGCTTTTCTCAACTCTCAGGTTTCTCATCTCAGGCTCAGCCATCTTAGAGTTCACTGTGAAACACTGAATAAATAAATCATTGTTTGTCTTGTCTGGATCAGATCTTTTGGCGTTAAAGGATGAGCAGAATCCCAAATGTTTCGCTCGGACAAAATGGGATGGCATCTGCTTCTTTGAGAGTGCAGACAACGGGACCTATGATTTGTTCCACAAGGTTGAAGAGTATGTTGTACACATAATATTAGCTGTTTTTTCATAAAATGTTATCAATGTTAGAAATGTCTGCCTTTGACATGCCACTCTACTTTTAGCATTTTACCTATACCTTGTATACTCCCTGTCTATATTCTGCTAGACTATAGGTCCCAGTGAAACCAATGTGAAAAACTGAAAATGACCCCATCCTTTACTTTTCTTTCCATAGTTTTCCATTTTTGCTTCTTAAAAAAAAAAAAGAAAAAGATTTCTTCTTTTAAGTTTACATTTAAACCGCAGACATATCTTTACTTCCTCCATGAGTTTTGTTGGTCACCTGTAGCCTACAGCACTTTGAACTGTTCTCACCTCTGTGAAGGATCCTGTGAAAATAATGTTTGATTGGTGGATTAATATAACAAAATGTTTATTGTGTTTCTCACTGTTCAGATGGAACATGTGCCAAATGTCTGTTCAGGAAACAGAGGAGGGAAAGTTTCTTCACATCTGCTCATTTTCCCCACATTTTTATGTTGAGACAAATGTTATAGTGGTCAAGCACAACACCAATGCCACCTTCTACAATCGGACTGTCAATATGGATGAATTAAGTAAGACATTTCTTTTTACAAATCCATGTGTGTGTATCTCAGCCTTTACTCCTTGTTGCTTCACATCCCATCCCTGAGAAGAAGCGTTGCATTGACAAATGGCTTCCAAATTGCCAGCTGAATGTCTTTGGGCTTGACCCTTCCTCACATCTGAGAACAACGTATTACTCAGTGAGGCTGCTCCTCCCAATCATATCTATCATTATGTTGCATGCACCAACTCCTCTGGTGGTGGATTTACTGTGATGTATGTTTCCCCTTTCCCAAACTATGAGAAAGGTCAGCTTCACTGTGAAATCATAATCGTATTCTGAGCGGAGGCATACAAGTGCAAGGCAGTGATTGTAGTTTCTAATCTTTGAGACAATGACTAAACTGCAGATTAATGAAGGTTGATGGGGACCAGGTATTCATTCGCTTTGTGTTGTTGTCGTCTATCCTTCCTATTCACAATTGTGTGTTTACTTTGAGGGATGAAATAAATGGGGTCCAAATATTATATGCCCAGCTTTTGCCTGAAACTGTACCTATTGCCCTTCAAAGAACAGTTACAGGTTCCATTTCAAGTACGCTAAGATGTTTTAATTGCAGGCACCTGATCGGCTTTTTGTTGATTTTTTTGTGATAAACATATTTGTTTTATCATTTTTCCAACCATGCATCCACAGAACCAAGTAAAAACTCTTGTCAGTAGAGTTGTTCATCAAAAGAAGGCACCGGGCCTCCTCACCATCTGCCTAAAAAAAAAAAAAAAAAACAGAATTATTTTCAACAATGGATTCTGTAATGAGTTCTTGTCCTTTTTTCCCTTCTTAGTGCTACTGAATCCCCCCTTCAGTGTGTCTTTACACCAAACTGGCAAAGCTGGACAGCTGAAGGTTTCATGGAAATCCAATATCTCTAAATACGATAAAGATAATGTGATCTATAGGATTCGATACTCCTCCAAGACGCTAGGAGAGACACGTGAGGTACACACAGACACACAAGCATCAAGACTGTTGTTTTCATTCATGTGTCAGCATAGCCAGTTTGTATCTATATATAGTTTGTATGTTGGGCTTTGGTCCAGTATACTACTGCTACTTCTTAAATAGGAAAAACAAAAGAGAAAGTCAAACAAAAGGGAGAGTTATTTGACTTGTATTGTAAATTAGAATAAAGAGCTTTTCTTTTTTAGTGCCAAATCACTGGCATATAAAGGTAAAGCATTAATTGATATAACCTGTCATATCTATGACTCATGACTTGTTTATGGCTTTTTTTTTTTGTTTTTTTTTAAGTACTTTGCACTTTTGTCTATATTTTTGGTGGTTTTTGTTCATTGAGTGTCACTGATAACCTTTTTTTCACATGCAGGCCTGTGCTGTTAATTCCACTGGGTGAACATACTTACTTGAATAACATTGTAAAACCCACGATGTTTGTGATTTCTACAGGCAAAGGAGGGCGAAATACTCGACTCTCTGGAACCAGGGGAGGAGGTTGAGGTCCAGGTCCAGGTCAAATCTAGGTTTTCAAGGACGGGACTCTGGAGCAGCTGGTCACACCCTGTAAGAGCTGTGGTTCCCCAAAGTGCAGGTGTGTGTCCAGATGAGAAAAGAGTGTAAACGTCTGAGTGGATGCAATATTTTCAGGTGAGGACAATTTTATCCCTCTCATCCCGTGCCCTTTTGAATTGTTTTTTTCCCCCTCTTTTCCAGACAATATTTCAACAAAGTGCTACACACCTGACCTGCAAAATATCATCTGTCAGTGGAATGGGAGCAGATATGGCGAAGATAATGAGTATAAACTTTACTACAAGACGAATCTCAGGTATGTTTTTTTTCATCATCGATTGGTAAAAGTCCTCAGATTTCTCTTTGGTGCTGTAACAGCATGTGAAGTTCTTTGGGTTATACCAGCTAAGACCACAACTGACGTTCAATGTGGCTGTGATCTGAAATGATGATATCATAACCTTTACAGTGAAGTTTCGGGCTGGACAGATTGGACGGAGTGTCTCGCTGACAGGAACTTGACTGGCCAGTGCAGTTTCCGTGGGGAGGAGTCCAGAAAAGTCATGGTCAAGCTCAGCAACGCTCCAGCTCCACTCAGCAGAACCTTCTATACTCAAGAGTTCACTCTCAGAAACAACAGTGAGGGATTTTTTTTTCCTGCTTTCTTTTTCCTCTTGGATGTGCCATTTGTATTATTTTAACCTTTTGATTTGTTTTATTGGTTAATGAGGAGAGAAGGAGGCTGAAAAAAACTGTCCTCTGAAGCACCAGATTACACTTTTAGTTATGCTTCAAAATTGCTTCAAAAGTAGGAACTGCAATGTTTAACAGACCCTCACGAGTCAGGGCCAAGGCATTCTAGATGCAGCAGCTCACCTAGACATCTAGGTAGCTAAGCTCTTAGCTCACTTACATTATTTGCAGCAGGCTTCATTTTGAGAGAAATGTAATGTCTGCTTTTTACTTTTAGTCAAAACCTCCCCACCAAGTCATCTGAGAGGAGCTCTCGAGAACTGGAGGCTGTGCTTGAATTGGGAAGCTCCGCCATCTCCATCAGCTCATCTGCAATATGAAATCAGCTACCAGATCACAAGGAAGGGAGAGAAAACGGTGAGAAGTCACAATTTCATGTTGTTAGATTTTTTTGTCTTTACTTTGGGTTATTAAAATAACATACAATTTTCTGTCTGTGAAATACTTCTTGTATTCATTTGTGTTCATGTTCATAGAACTTTTTGCATTGCATTGCATTTTGATTTCAAATTCCCTTGCAACCTGTTTTGTCTCGGTATACCTAAAGTCCTGTGCATGGAATTATGTAATGATTTAGCACCTTTGGAATTATTCTGATGGCACAACTTCTATTGTTTCAAACAACTTTAGGATGAGACCCCACAGTGTCATTCTTGATATTACCACCAGATGGCACCAATGAATTCTCAATTCTACACAGTAATCAGTTTACAAATCAGCAAGATGGTCCATTATATTGTTTACATTGTTTATGTCCCCAGGTTGCAGCTCTGTATGATTGTCAGTCTGGCGACTGTCTGACGGTTCCAGCAGGTAGCAAGTACGGTGTTAAGATCAGAGCAAGACCTATGGGCTCCATTTACTGGAGTGACTGGTCAGATGAGCTTACTGGTGGCACTCCCGCTGATGACAGTAAGTTCACACTGAGAGCCACAAAAGTCACTATACAAGACATTTAATTAGCAATCCCTATTGTTATGTTTTTTTTAAATCACAACCAAAACTTTGAGAAACTTTAACTGCTGTTTTGCATTTGGTGATGTTGTCTGTTTTTATTCTGTAAGAACTTCAACTAGTAGTTAAATCAAATGTATATCAATTGCAGTGGCATCTGAAATATACTGCTTTGACTTGATATGCTTTAGGATAAACATGATACACCCATGAAATGCACTCAAGTAATGACTGGACACCATTCAAAACTTAATAAACAATATATATATAACCTTCACAGACACATTGTTGCTGCTGTTTATCCCTGCTTTGGTGCTGATAACTGCTATCGTCCTCATATACCAGTTTAACACTCCTCTCAGGTAAGACCATGTTCAAACAGACTGTAATCTACCACTTCTCAGGAATACTTTAAAGAAATGAAAACCCTGACCCTACCTGTACTGTAGAAACACTTCAACATTTGTTACATTTTCTATCATTTTATATTGTAAAAAATTATTTCAAATCACTAACTACTCTCCTAAGTGTCCAACAAGTTAAACCAGTTAATTCACTGACTTTCTTGGCCATTAGACTATTTTCATTTCTGTTTTTGTTACCCAGGAAGTTCAAGCTGTATTTTTGGCCGCCTGTGCCCAACCTTGATAAAGTCCTTCAAGGCTATCTGACTGAGATCAACGGGCAGACCTGGGTAAATAATTTGATGTGATACATGATACATGGCGCTTTACATTGCATAAAACATGTACTGTGGGGTGCACAATTTTATAAATATATAGATTCAGATATCAGATGGGAAATAGATACAACACAATTAATTACAACACACAAACTGTGAGCGATACAACCAAGTTTTCACTCAATTTCAGCACTTTGAACTGCGTGTGGGTGTCCCCAGGTGTTAAAATGAATTACTCTGTGTTCACACCACAGAACCCTCCACTGATAACAAAGCAGTGCTCTGAAGAAACCATCCCGTCTCTGGTGGAGATAATGTCTGACGATGAGGTCTCAGGATCGGGGAAGCCACAAGAGGAATCCACCCAGCTGCTGTCACCAGAGGGAAGCTTCTTATGCAGGGAACAGGCAGATGGAAGTCCTGGAACGGAAGTCTTTCCAGACTATGTGACTCTCAACAAGGACAGTGTCATTCTTTGCCCAAAAGGAAACAAGTATTTTGTCGAGTATGAGATAAGTATGTGTGAGAAAGAAGCCCCGGCAGTGAAGAATGAGCTCCTCCAATCATGTAACTCCTCCTGCGCTGATGGCTCAGTCTGTACCAAACCCTGCTGCACGGACTTTCTGAACCATTCCTACTTGCTTCTGGCTGAGCCTGCAGGCGGAGTCCACTGCAAGGTCACTGCTATGAGGGTGCCCGGCAACCTCTACACTAACTTACCCTGCAGCTAAGTGTACGGCATAACTAGTAGATTTTCCTTCCAATCGTGCAGGTTGATGAAATATACTTTGCACTTTTTCATTGACATAACAACTTGTTGTAAATTGACATTTCAGTAGCTCCAGTGGTGAAAAAGGCTTTTGAGGATTAAAGCACCCCACAACTTAAGCAAAGGTGTGTTACAGTACCTTGTAGCTGCAGTGTAATGGGGGCTAGTTTAGTCAAGTCATTTCTACATATATATATATAGCCTTATATATCACAAATCGGCAAGACAACACCATTCACACAGAGAGGAGAAACAAACGCACTGAGGGAGAGAGAGCCATGATAACAATGGAAACTATGGACAGGGGGAGAAGGGGTGAAGCCGAGTCTCCTGAGGGACGACGATCTTGCAGGAGATTCAGATTTAATCATGGCGTCTTCTCATCATTTGTCACTCTTATTAGACAGTTCAAGCTTTTTACTCAAACGCTGTTTAAGATATTTAGGAATAATATTTTATCTGTTACTTCTGTTTTCTTAGTATTTGTGTGGAGCTTCCCACACTTCATTGCTGGCAGTTTGTCTACTGTTGTGTCTGTTTTTGTTTTTTTTTTGGCCACTAGAGGGAACAGTAGATCATGTGATCCTTGGTGAAAATAAAGGAAAGGACCCCTCTCTGGTGGAGGAGATGGGGGTACATTGTGTGGACCTGCTTTTCAGAGTACTCTTAAATGTTCAGAGTAACTTTGTGGGAAAAAAAGGTGTCATGAGGGATTTGGACTTGATGTTTGTACATTTTTTATATAGCATTTGAATGTAACCTTCACTCATTTATTCATGTATTTTTTCTTCCTATTCTGAATGATCAGGATCTGAAATACCACTGGGCGTTGGTTTCTCCTTTGCCCTTACATTGTTTGCTGTATAGTCATTTGCTCGTTTGTATCGCACATATTTTCTTGTGGAATCTTTTGATCTGTCAGAATCCCTCTCAGGGTGGAGGGGGTCGACATGGAAGCGACATGTAACCAAAACTGCTTTCCACCTTTCTAAGCTTAGTTCATGATCCATTACATTATAACGTGATGGTTTGTATTTTTGGCAATAAACACTGTAAAAGTTATTTTTCTACCAGTTGCATTTCTTCTGAGGTCAACTATAACAAATGAGACCTTTTTGGACAGCAGCCTCAACTAAACAGCCACTGCACTATTGTGCTCCTAAACAGACCTGTCTTAAACCTGTGGTGTCACTAGGTGGTAGCAGAGAACAACAGGACGTCTCTGTGCTCACTGAGACATCACTAATCATTATACACCACTGAAAAGTTAAGATTTGGGCACAGATTCAGGTTTGTACTTTATCTCACCCGATGAAGCCTCATGATTTGTTGAAGCTCCTTCGAGCTAATCACCAGATGTGAAGGTTAGTTTAAACTTGATTTTTTTTTTTTTTCCTTTTTAAAAGAAGCACAGTTCAACACAGTTGAATGTCAGATGTTAATTTATTACGCAAAGTACATGAAAGGCTCAATTAAGATGAGTCAGATTATTACTCACAACTTGTATGAAAACCAAGAGACCTGAGCTGGAAAACACAACATCAGTGACTACTGGGATGAGTGAGGGGATTAGTAAGAGGCTAAATAAGAGTTCGACATGGTCAGCACGCTTCTTCAGGAGCTGTTACTCTCATCCAGTTTTGACAGCCAAGAGCCAAACATGTATTAAATATCGCTCTGATTTTAAGTCAGTGATAGGAAGAGGTTACGGTGCCCCACAGCTGAACAACCAAGAGGTGATTCGGAGCTATTTCAGATGGCTTTACTTCCCTAAAATCCAGTGTTTGACATTGTACTAATCAGTATGACAGGTCCTGTCTGGCTCAGCCTTCTGGAGTAACTGTGAGAATCAGAACTGGATGCATTTGCAGCTACGCTATCACCCTGCACCCAAGCCAGTCGCCCTCTGTAAAATATACTACCAGTGTCACACTTTTAACGGCAGGCCATCGCATCTACAGGGCTCGCCAGACTGTATGATATCATGGCCATAAATTAGCCCAGATAGTCTATGAGGCAATAGCAGAGGGTGGGAGAAAGTGAGCGCCGAGAGTGAGACAGTCAAGAGAACGACAGAGAACGTTTAAGAGAGTCAGTGTTTACTGGTGTACAAGCCTCTCCTCCCAGCAGGAATTCTTTCCATGTTTCATCATCACTGCCCGCTTGCCCATGCACAAACGTCTATGGAGGGAGGCTGAATCACCTCCTGATGTCATTTCCTCAACTTTCACTTACGATCACATTGAGAAACAGCACGGTTTCAGATGTGATAGGTTTCAACGTATATACGGTGTGTAGTGTACGTACAGTGCACATGTACATTCACAGGTCTACAAGGCCTAAAAGATGGACGCCGGCGACAACAGAGGTAAGGCCACCAGATCAGAGCTCATCAACATCCTCTGGGCTCCCGCTGGCTGCCACCATCGTGAAACACACATGGAAGCGCACCAAATGGGGGCCGCGAGCTTGTTCTGCATGCTGAGTGCAAACTCTCCCAGCGCAGTCACGTTCATTGGATGTAGTGGAACAGAAATCCGCTTCACAGCGTGCGCTTAGTCAGTTTTGAGCAAAAACTGCCAGACAGGAAAAAAGAAAGAGAACCAGTGTAATGAACAACACAGGCAGAACCGGTGGTGTGAGGAAAAACTACAGCGCCTTCACAGTCGTTCAGCAGGAGTGACAACATTGGTTTTCCACACAAGCATTGTATACTGAAATGAAAAGAGGTGTTGCGCGGGGATAAACGGGAGCTTAGTTCATCCGAGAATAATGAAAACATATTTCCCACACATGGAGCTTTTATCTGCGCTCTGTATAAAGGATTATCTCATCTGTAGGGCTGCCACAGATGAATACATTTGCATCCCCGCATGCATCTAAACAAAAGCTTACCGGGAGGGATGCTAATTTGCTTAACCAAAATGGTCCTTTTGGAATAAATCAACAAGCTCCTGTTGGCGTCTCTGGCTGGTGGCAATTATCGAGATTAGTCAGAAATCGTCTCCAGTGTTCTGTGAGTCAGTTGCAAATAATCAGTGAGCTATAGAGAAATGGTGAAAAGTAAGAGCACCTCAGGTCTCAATGGCAGGACTTCAGAAAATCAAATCATGACACTGTGATCGTACCAAAAGCTTCTATCACCATAAGACCTTTCAAAAGCTGTACTGAGAAAGCAAAACAACCTATAAGTCAGATAAATGGCCATCGTGTGTCAGTGGTCTTGAAACTATGTATGTTCTCAGCACCAAATGTAAGAAACAGCAGGCATTTAAAGGGACAGTTCACCACAAAATCAGAAAATAAATGTTTTCTCTTACCTCAAGGATTTTTTTTTTGTTGTATCTTATTAGATTGTTTTGATGTAAGTCACCAAAATGTTTGAATACATCACTTGCAGAGATGTCCGCCTTCTCTTAGCCATTATGGAATTAGATGACATTCCACTTGTGGTGCTCAAAGGGCCAACAAAATAAATACTCAACAGCATTGTCTCTTTTCCACAAATCCACAGGACTTGTTGTGAGCAGTTTCAGGAACTATTTTTTCCATCACAGAAGGATCTACTCATGGAGGAGAGGCTAGATAACTGAGTTGAAGAGGATGCCATTAATGTTTAAATCCTCTGCTGTCATAAGCACGAGCCTCTCGTCCCTGAGTAGATCCATGTGTCCTTCTGCACGGCATTATGGTTAAAAGTAAAAAGTTCTTACATTAAACTGCTGACAACAAGGTCGGAGGATTATCTTGAGTAAGTGGGTCATCATCTCTTAGAAGATAAATCGCTGTTGAATTTTTCAAATGTAATGTTTCGGCGCTTTGAGCTCCACAAGCCCAGTGCCAGCTAGTTCCGTTAAAGGCAGATACGTCCATGGCCGATATCTCCACAGCTCAGCTCAACTCTTACCAAAACAATCTGGATGAGGAAAAACACATATTTTTGATCTCGAGGCGAACTGTCCCTTTAACTAACACATTTCAATACTTAAACACTGCTATTTGGCAGTATTTAAATGTGTGACAAGGAAATGTTCTCATGTTGCTCCGAAATGCAGTTCTCGAGAAGCAAATTACAAACTGAGTCCCAATTGAATTATACAGTAAAACCAAACACTCAGAATTAAATCACAGTTAAAATGGCGCACGTAAACAGCAGAAACCAACTGTTTACATTCTTCACTGTGTCACTTATGTAATTCATAGACCTGCAGTGCAATGTTGACAGTACTTTTCAATGGCAACAAGAATGATCAAACAGATCCATCTGGTTTTGTTGGTTCAGTTGTTCTGCGTGGTTCTCTTAAATGGTTGTAAACATCTAACAGTAAGTGAGGATTGGTCCACACATGAGCAGAAGGGGCTCTGCAGGTTTAAGGGGGAGTGTGCGGGGGATCTCCACGTGGCACATGGTCTACTGATCTGGAATCAGATCTTTCCTCTGTCAGATTTATAATTAATTGGAGCTACATTTTAACACTTTGTAGACTATTTGTAAAGAAGCAAATACTGTCAAAAAGTGGCTTTACATGGGTTGAACTGATGAACCATTATCTAACCTGCAAGCATGTTTTTTGCCTTGTCATAATGTTAGAATACATCCAAGTCAAGAGCGATGAATTTTTATATCTTAATTCAGACCCATAAGACACATAAACTAAAACTAATAGTGATGTATGTCAACCAAACAATTCCAAAAAAAGTTTTTAAGACACAAGTTTAACTTGACATGGTCCTTAAAAAGTCTCAAATCCAATTATCTGAATTTTAGGCCTTAACATGTCTTCAATACAGTTTGGACAAGGCTTAATTGAAGTTCAAGATGGATCTTAATTAGTTAATTTACTTTGCAAGTGATTAAAGTATTCATTTTTTCTTACGTGCTCTGCATTTTTTTTTTTTTTTTTGCCAGTGTAGATGTGAAATAGGTTTTAATTTCTTTCATAGTATTCTTAGGGTTAGGGTTAGGTCAATTGTTTTGGGGGGAAGATGACTCCCTTTGATTTATATTTTCTTTTTCCCTCAGCAATGACAAACTTGTCTACCCTTCCTCTAAGTACAAAGATAGTTTTGCTGATTTTCCTAAATCCTTGGTGATCAGATACAGGCTCCGCTTGGTTACCATGTACTCAGAGACCCCCCGGTGAGCGCTCAGATGTTGGCCTTCTTGTTGATGAGTACAGAGCAGCAGGTGAGGGCTCCATCCACTTTGACCTTCTCCTTGTTGCACACGGGGATCAGCATGTGGTCCTTCAATTTGTCGAACACCTGCGGGGCGAGACGAGGCTGTTGTTAGAAATATCTGACACCTACTCCGTTTAGAAATCACAGATGATGATTATACAATTATGTCCGCTGAAATTCAACAGAACATCAGCGTTCAGCCAAATGTCATTGGAAGAAACAGGTTGCAAAGCAATTATATGTCTGGGAATCAAAAACCTACCCTTTTATATAAAAGATTATTAAATAGAAAATAGACAGCAGCGACATCTTGATTCTGCCCTTGGAAACCAGATCTGTGAGCGAGTGTTTGAGGCCTAATTGACCCGTCAGCGCTCCAACAAGCTCTCAACAAGGCTGAGGTACGGCTCAACTGGCGGTAGTTAAAATTGTGAGGGGGAACTTATGCAACACTTAAGTTTGTTTACTCTACTTGTCAACTTGTAAAACTCTGTGATATAAAAGACCTGCAGAGAGACACAAAATGGGAAGGAGGGGAACAAGCATTCAATGAGGTTTCCTGGTCTCCAGGCAAAATATACATGAAAAAAAAAAAAAAAAAAAAAGCGATGGGAGTGAGAACTATTACGACATTCTCAAAAGACCCTCGTAAAGCAGTGTGTCACCCCGTGGACATTTTCCAGAAGAAAACCAGTGTTTTCCTACCACACTTCCAAACCAGGATATTTTTCTCTTTAAACTCCCACTTCAACCCTGCTGTGATACTGAGCGAGGCCCCGCGGCACAGCCACAGGCACCAACTAAACAAATTCTTATCTCATGATGCAATATGGCTGACGAAGCCTCTGGCGAACCAATAGCCATGTTTAAAGCCACCACACTCATGTACCTTATAACCCCTGAGTTTTTATGACCAAAATACCAAGGCATCTTGTGTAATGTGGTCACTGTAACACCACCATACCACTAAACACACGATATGTCATTTCTGCTGCTAGGGGTCTCACAGTCAAATCAAAATAAAAGAGCAGCGTGGTATCATGGGAGTTTTTGTCTTCGTTGCTTAACAGCGTCCATGGCCAATGAAATTCTTGTGTGATGTGACTCCGGAAGAAATGTTCACTTTAATGTCCCTTTATGGTATTAAAGTTGTCTTTACATTACGTTATGTCATATTTGTGGACACCCTTCCTCACTCTCCTGGGAGTTAAAGTGACAGGGGACCAGATAAAGCCACAGTTACCATGAATAACTTGTGAGTTTCTCTGGTTTTAAGATCATTGGAAACATTTGGGAAAATGAAGGCACACATCAAAATACTAAACAAAAGTCTAATCGCTTTACAATTGTTTTTGACTTTATAATGCAGAAATGTAACATTTTATGTCTTAAAAAATATGGTGTTAATGCATATTTGCATACGTTTTTCAGTCATAGCTAAAGCATTGGATTTATTAAACATAGTGTGTAATTTCTCGCAAACAAAACAATGAAATCAAAAGACTTGTTCCAGATGTTCCAGGAGGATTTCTTTTGTTTGTTTCATGTGTGAAACCTGCCACAACTGTTTTTAAAACTTGGTTTCACACATGAACAAAAGAAGAGGGAGAAAAACAACAGCTTTAGATCCATTTTAGACCCATTCTCTGGGTGCCATGAATGTGGGTACCAAATTGTACGGGAATTTGCACTTAAATCGTGGACAACTACAAAACATGTCTGTCAAAATTCAAGTTGATGCGAGAGAAAAGGCTGGGGGAGTCAGACAGAATACTCATCTTGGAATACATCCCCACACATGTTGAGACGTTTCAGTTCACCCATTGGATTGTCCACTTCTGTTTTGGAGCCTCAAGTTTTGTGTCATCATCTTCGAGCCAGAAGTGACCGTATTTGGACAAGAGGGTTAAATGGGGGAGGATATTCTGATTAAGACTGACTAAGAACCCGAGGACTGTGGCAGCTACTTGTCAATGACAAGGTGGTCATGCCCTGGAGCATACCCTGCTTTATCAGCTATGTTACTTAAAACCAGGCATAATTTACAAAATGAACATCATGCTGTATTGAAGAAGACTTGAATCTAGTGATTATCCATGAGCGCATTATGAAACGGTTTACTATGACAATAAGTCAAGTGAAGTATTTCCTAATTAGCTGACATACAAGCTGACTTCTTTTTGAAAACCAGTGCTGGCCATTAGCAAGAATGCAGATTGAAGGGCACTTCCGCACCGGCTCCAACCTGGACGCTCCAGACTTTATAGTGAATGGTCTCAACTATAATTTAAGACTGAGCAAACAGGCAACACTGCCATCCCAAAAACTTTAGACCACATGATCAGAGGGTCAACTCAGGGAAGGTTTTGCTTTTATACAATTCCCCCAAAACAACATCGGTAAATCCCCTGCCGTTTATAGCATCTCCACCTCCACAGTGTCTTTTTTTTCTTCGGAACATTTCCAGCCGGGTTCTCATTACTGCGGTTGAGATTTATATGTCAGGCCGGAGGGTGGCATGGTCCCACACAGTAGGGGCTTCTATTTTTCACTGGGCCTTTTGTCTGCTCCGTTTCTTTATCTCCAACCCGAGCCCTCTCGAGCCGTCGCCACTGCTAACCATTAAAGATGTCCCAACTCCTCCCCTCCGACCCCACCAATCCTCTCTCATGACCCCCCGCCTTTGTTGATGTGGGACTCTTATGTAACTTCACGAGCAGACTAAAAATAGACCGGAGATTAGGACAGACAATGTTTAGAGTTAGAAAGGAGCAGAAGTCTTTGCAGAATGTGTCTGTGACTGTGAAATCTCGACATCGTATTGGGAGGAACAAGCAACGAGTTCCCCTTGGGAAGCATGCACCGACTGTACACTCACTGTACGAGAAGGCAGGAGAGTCAACTATCCCCTGCTGCCACCATTCCTTAAACACAGGTTTGGACCAAAAAATGGGGTCCAGGCCAATTTCTGGTGGGTTTGAACACTGTAAAGGAAACTGAATCATGGAACAAACATCCATTTCTCAAACGTCGCTCCATATGGTCCGTTAAAAGGTGCTACCAAAGCAGGAAGCACGAGTTACACAAATAGATTTTTATTATGCTCGAGTCGAATTCTCTCAGTTGATCTTCCTGGAAAAAACTGATCCCTCATCGTGGATCTAAGTCCAAAGACGCATAATTTTGTGAATTCTTCCTTCTAAAAATAGCTGGCGGAGGTTGGGGTTTTAACCACAGAGTACATTTTGAGGTCTCAGCACTGTCTCTGTAGATTGTAGGCTGCTGGGTTCGATCCTGTGAGAATCCTTTGGACTTGTTGTGATGTGGAGTGACCCCAAAGCATCTAAATAGCATGGCTTCAGCTCGGGCTCTCCAAAACCAACACACAAAGTCAGACAACAACACATCATTTGCGATGAGCTACGGCAGAAAACAACATGTAAGTGTCATGAGTCTTTGCAAGTAGGTCAATGCATGTCTGAAAGAAATCTCAGGAATTTTTGTGGTCATACTTGTTCATGGAGTGTATGTATGAGACACTGTTGGAGATTAGTTCAGCCAGGTACTTTGAGCCAAGTTTACAGCAACGATGGGCTTAACAGGGAGCATATGCTGTAAGGAAACTTTCTGGGAGGGCACCCGCGGCAACTTCCTTAGAGATTCCTTATGGATTTCTCTTATTTATTATCAAAATAATACCAACTTGGCAACCATAGGTGCAAAAAGTAAAAATGTTCCATCTAACAGTAAGTCATTTCACTTTCATCTTGACTGAAGAATGTCGTGGAATATGTAAATACCATGTATGTATTTTATCATATTTTCTATATTTTGGCACTTTGGACGTTTCTTCTAACTTTCTTTGTAAAACTACGACAATGACAATAAACACGCTGACCTGACTTTGGTATGGTCGATGAAGCATCTTAAAAGATGTATTTTTAAGCGATTTAACTTTTTTACACTTAAAAATAAGTACTTCATTTAATTTCGTGCAACAGCAATAAATAAACACTGAAAAAAGCTGATAAAGACTACACTGACATACTTAAGTGGGCATCACATTAACAAACATTTCAGACTGAGATTGTGTTCACCTGAAGTCCAACATCGTCTTCCCTTTTTAGCTCTGGTTGGGTCTGTGACTGAAGGAAATATCAGATGCTCCAGCTGCTCAATGTTCCTCTATGTTTATGGGCCAGGACGGATACAGTGGGGTTTATCAGTGAGAGTGGTGGGGCTGTTTTTCACAGACACTGATGAGAGTGGTGAAACTGAACCGGAGCAGTAAATATGTAGGCTGTAAAACCAAAACAACATGCTGGAAGACTCCAAAACAGCTCTGCGGACAGGATGATGGGGCCATTTTCACAAACATGTTAAAACATATTGATCATAGCAGTTTTCCGAAGATTTATTTCGATGATTCTAAGGGGAGAAATGCCAAAGACTCCAACGTATCTGACTCCTAGTCTGTGGTCTGAGTCATGTCTACAAAAGGTCACTTCGCATAAATCTGTGCGTTCCTTTGTCAAAAAAAAAACACAGCGTTGGTTGTGGTTGACCTGCAGTGGTCCATGTGAGACAATCACATAGATCATTGCAGGGTTTATCTCTCCAGCTAGTTGTTAAAGATAGATAGCAACAAAGAAACGTGCTCTTTAAAACTGAAGCCACTAAACCAGCCTGTCCCGACGCCATTTCTTCCTCCCAAAGGTGTGACCTCCGGACTGTGATTGAATGTGTGGTTGCATGCCTCAGACAAATCTGTTGTGAGTGGATGTGAAATGAGCTGAGCAGTACCTTAGCACTCTCTGGATACTGCTCTGGCGTGCAGTGCAGCAGCACATGTCCCTTATTAGGCAGGTTCATGTAGATGCAGTTGGCAGCCAAGTCATCAGGCACAGTCAGCTTGTCATAGCGATGGTCACTCATCTGCTGCATGATCTACACACACACAGGAAAAAGACATTTAGGTAACGAAACGACAAGCTGTGGGAGTCCAAATGACTTTCAGAGACACAGACAGAAAGCATTTATTCAGAATATCAGACACTTTGAGTCAGAATCGAGGCCACAATGTCAAAGGCAGAACCACATCTTTCCCTGGCCAAACCAGTCTAGGGCCAGTGTGTGTGTGTGTCTGTGTGTGTCTGTGTGTGTGTGTGTGTGTGTGTGTGTGTGTGTGTGTGTGTGTGTGTGTGTGTGTGTGCATGGGGGTGCGGGGGGGCTTAATGGAGAACACAGGAGCAGACAGACATTCTTTCTCAGCAGATGTCATGTTATTTATGTAATCTGAAGGAGGTGAAGGTGGGACAGGAGGTGGGGGGAAGAGGGGCTGAGAAGACGCTCATGTTGCCAAGTGGAAGTCAGGGGGTGAGGATGTTATGACCAGAGGAGAGGCAGGTGCCTTTTAATGTTTATGAGCAGAACATCTGCGGACGGATACCTCAGGGACAAGATGAGGAGGGGAGGGGAGGGAGAGTAAAAAGAAAAAAAAAATAATCCAATGCGTCAACATTCAGAAAAGGTATTTTGAGGAGTGAGATCTTCACCAGATATTTTTTGCACTCTTCCACTGTTCCTTTTTCTTTCATCTTTTTTAACTTCACTGGTGGACAAGATGAGTTCATGCTTGGGCCTGAGTCAGAGAAGGTCACAATCAAAAGCTGAGCGAGAATCTTAATTCTGCAGCTCAAAGTCTGCTCATGAAATTCAGCCGATGCCACCTATGCGACTACGCTGCAGCCAAATTGCGTGACATCAGTTTGACGCATGTATAGGTTCGGGGGAGTGGCCGCGAGCGAATGTGGTGACGCGGATACAAACGTGGGAGAAAAATGTGTGGTTTGTGAGCAACAATGGGCTCTGTCGCCAAGGACGTTTTCATTTCACTTCCACTTACTGGGTCTGCTGCACTAGAGAGGACAGAGACCTTTTCTTGTGTGAGAACTTATCATTTTCCACTCGCATTACAACACGTTATACTCGGAAAAATGACTCATTGTCATTCTTTAAAAGATGTGTATTGTCAACTGATTCAACCCAATACAAAAATATGCTGTTCTAAGTTCAGTCAGGGCTTTCCTGGAGAAAAAAAAATATTATCTGGCACACAGGAAGCAACACATTTGATGTTTTTGGCAGCAGAAACTTCGCTAGGTTGGAATAAATAGAAGAACAATTGTGTGGCGAGTATGAGTAGTAAATCCCATCATTGGAAAGAAATCCCAAGGAAAAAGTTGTCACAGGATTGGACTTGTTAAATGGAGCAGTGATCTCTGGGAGGTGCAAACTAAAACCAACACATTAATGGTAGCGCTGCAAAAATCAACGTGAAAAGTAAAGAATAAAATAGGAGATTCTGCATTACAACACCAGTATCGCAAACTGCGAAAGCTTAACTAATATTTTTATGCACCCAAAAGCCATAACTCTTTTTTGATTTATAAACAGTAAATTAACAAGCCCTGCCAATGCACTGTCAATGCCAAATAAATCAGAATAACTTTATAGCAGCTGACACTGCAGGGCTGCAGGGTGGAGTACAAGCTCTGTGTGTGTGTGTGTGTGTGTGTGTGTGTGTGTGTCTGTGTGTGTGTGTGTGTGTGTGTGTAACCAGACCAGACACATTCCCAGGTCACTTGTGGGTGTGTTAGGTGATTGCAGCAGCACTAAATGAAAACATCGTCCATGTGCGTGACCGCCAACACAGTCTCTCACACACAGGGGGATTAAGAGTGGTAGAGGGGAGAATAAACGTCGACTCCACCAAAGATCACAGTCGCTCCTGCTCTGCTCTCCATCTCTAAAACATCTCACAAAAACGCAGAAGACAAACAATTCGGGGTGTAAGGAAAATGTCCCGTGGCAGGATTTCAGTGTTCTCTGTGTAAAGTTCGGATCCATGAAATGCAATTAAATCCTTAGAAAAATTCAACTGACTAATGGAACAGTTAGTTCTCTGTCCTGAGTGAGAGGGTGCAACTGCTCAGGTCACTAGCTCATGTATATTTTGGTACCAAGATGTTTTAATTATTCAAGTCTTGGGGCTCAAGAAAAAAAAACAAAAAAACAAGTGATCATCATCTTGCTCAACGAATGCTTTAAAACAGACTTTAAGATGCCTTTGCTAACATCAGTTTGCTGTCTGACATCATTAATGCACCTCAGATGTGTGCTTTTTCTTCTCAAGAGCGGAAGAAAAAAGAGAAACAAACAAGTGTTCTACATAGTCATCCTGGCCCTCCACCAGGTACAGCTACAGAAAATCAGCAGCAGCTTACTTCTGGACAGTGGCTGAGCTCCAGTTAATACACAGAGTGGTGACTGGGCAGCAGAGTGAGCTCTGTCAGAGCCGCTTAAACAAAATATTTACTGGTAGGTAATAAAATCCAGCCTGTGCGATGACAGTCATGACCAGCTGACAGCAAACACTGACAGTTTACTGGACGTGATGCCATCCACTGAGGTCATCAGTGTAATCTGTATTTTGGCTCCTGGTATGAATATTTATAAGGCTTATTGTAGTAATCTGCCCCAGGAAGCCTTTTAAAGTTTTACAATGCGTCTCTTCAGTGATGAACAACAGCAGCGTGCACAACACTAGTCCTACTCGAGGCTGCTTCCAACTCCTGAGGGGAAATGAAGCTGAAATGGCTTCCTGTTGGTGTACAATAAATGTTTGTTATGGCTCCTTGACACACATTTCACTCTGGAAATATTATTGGCCTATAGGGAGTGTTTATGGCTGCACCCTAAGGCGTCCAATGGAGGATTACTAAGAGGGAAGGAAGGGGAGGAGAGGATGTAGAACATCTCTGATAGTACTGACAAAAGAACAGGATTCAGAAAAGTGTCCCTGAAACACTTCACATTTCTCATTCATCTTCTTATTATCTCAGCCATAAACAAGGCAAACATTCAGAGGCACGGCTCTCTAATCTGTGATACAGTATCAGCTGCTGCTGTTGGGCTCTGCAGCCGACTCAGGGGCTTGATAACATTACTGGCGAGAAACCTAATGCTCACACTCCATATATGGCCCTCTTCCCCATATAATAGCTCTGCAATTTTCTTAGCCACACTAGGGATGACTCCAGGGATGACTGCTGGTCTGTAAATCCACCATTTAGGCCAGCCTGACGTATCTCAACAACTATTTTGTGTGTGTGTGTGTGTGTGTATATTGTATATAGATGTATATGGACCTACAGCATGTAGCTCCCACTCAGGACAAATCCTGACTTTGACTTTTTCTTGACTTAATAAAACCCAAAAAACTAATGTTTCCCAGTTTCAGATCAGCCTTAGCTGTACTTTGTGCTTGGAGCTAAGACAGTGAAAGTGTCTTGTGTGATCGCTGTTAAGGGAAGAAGCATGGGGACAGCTCAGAGACCCCAAACCTGTGACCTAAACTGTGTCATCAGCTGCTGCTCTGTGACGCTGCAGCCGAACGACTCTATGAACCATGTTGTGACATCACAGGCAAGGAATCATAGAGCTTGAAAAGAAATATTTTTACATAACCCACTGATTTATGTATTGAACATCAGAGTCAATCAAAACTGAAGTATGTGTTGTATTTTGGTCACTCGCTTGCGTGTATGAGCATGTTTGCGATCACACGCAGCTCATCCAGAATACAACCTTCGCCGCGCTCTCACCCCATCTATAAAACTCAAGTGTGTAAACAACCTTGAGGTGAAGATCAAACCCTGGCCGACCAAGTGGAGAGTAATGACCTCATGGATCAAACGGGCTGACTGGAGAGCCAGAGCGCTGCCCACGAGTCCGCTACAGGGAGGGGGCAGTGTGTGAGCGAACAGGGAGTGGGTGCTGCTCCGGCGTCTGACGGTAGGCGGTATTTCGAGATGATGACTTCATGAGTGAAGCTTGGCAGTGACAGCGGCAGATGGATGACGAAATCCATCCGGTCAGCGTGTATTCTCATCCTCGAGAGAGCTAAACACAGACAGGAGACGACACCTGGCCTGCACGTACACACATGCTGAGCACTGGGAGTTATTGTTTAAACAGACCCTGATATAGACAGAGCCAAAAGTGCAAAAATGAATAGCCTTGATCCCCAATTATAAATCTTTTAGTCCAAACACATGCGGCAAACAGGTCTGGTCCTCCTCTCTTGTCAAGTGAATATTCTACGGCAGCAATATTTAGCTCCCTGAAGACAAACCGAATTAGCCGGGCTCCAACTTTAATTTGTACACAGTGTCTTTGTCCAAGGGTACACAGACAAGGAGCCTCATCCAAAACAAGCACTTTGAATTCATTAAAACGGCATTCATGAGATCTCACTCCCCCCACAAAGAGAACATTACCTAATTACAAATCCAGGGTCGTTAAAAGTCCTTTAAAACAGGAGCTAATTGCTGCAAGAGAGGGGTGACGTAAGCCGTAATTAGAAAGCGAGCAGCCTGTCATTAAGTCTCGCTCGCGGCCACTCCTCGCTCCGGTAGCTAATTACTGGGGTGATCAAACAGGCAGGAATCTTAATGAGTCGACGCTGGAATATAAAATCAATTAGCGCGTGTGTTTGTGCAGATTCCTGAGTTCTTGTGTATCGAATCCGGCGAAGCAAAACACGCTCGCAAAACCAACAAGTCCTGACCTTGTGCAGCTCTCGAGTGCTTCACCTCATTAGGATGTGCTGTATGATGGTCTGCTTTTAACTGCCCCTGAGACTCACTTGTACTTGACTTAAGATAACCTTGTGTCTCCGGGCCAGTAGAGGGGGGTATTACACCAAGAGGCACGTGAAAGCCCTGCCAAAAAAGATATGCCGAGGCCAAGGGTGTCCGTGCTTCTTACTTATGTAATTAAACTTATGTTTTTATGCTGTGCAAACACTGTATGCCCCTTTCAGAAAGTTCACATACTGTCTCATGGGTTGATGTTTGGGACTTTCAGGGATAATACCCTCAGAGGGATGAGCTGATATTTGTGGCTCTCCATGCGAGAAGGATCAATCTGTCTCTGTCAGGGTGTCCACTCCCCTCCTGTTCGTGTTGAGTCCTTCAGCATCCCCTGGGTTTACTTTCTGAGGGCCCTTGCCGCTGTGATGGAGCTCAATCGATTCCTCTTATGTGGTAATGAGCTCAAGCTGTTGGATGGAGGGACAACACCTTCGTAATTGAAGCTGGAGCGAGAGTGCCCGGGGCAATCCCCTCAGATTAGCCGAGAATATGAATTAATGAGCAGGGATTAAGGTGACAGGTGGTTTCTGTGCGCTTGAAGTGGGAAGCAGCAGCCAAGCTGTAAATCAGTGAGTCTGCTCTGAATCAACACGTGTGATGTCCTGTCTTGTAGTGTTATTCTTGCTGAATACTTTGCAGAATGGGAGGGGCGGCGGAAGGACTCGGCTGCGTCAACGTGCATCACAGTTATACAAACAATGGTTGTATATTGATTTACTGGTTTCCATGACAACAGCTGGGGTTGGGGGGCAATGCAACAGATGATGCACTTATTGCATGTACAACACACACACACACACACATACACACACACACATACACACACGTCCATACTTTGAGGGTTTTCTGTGCCGGTTCACTGGAGCCAATGACAATGAGGCCTGGTCCTCCCATGCTGCAGAAACTTTTCAGGTGCAGCCCCTCCAGCACTGGCACAGTAGACACGGCATAGTCCTGCAAAACACAACAAGGTTATGTGAAGCTAAAAAAAAAAACATGATGAGAGATGATGAGCTTCCTAAAGATGGGAAAGGGCGAGCTGATGGAAGCTCATGGAGCAGGAAATCACTTTGGGTATGTGGTGTCAACACTGAGGGCGTCTTTACAGATGGGGTTTCCCTGCAATTATAATTGTATGTACAGAAGAAGCAGAAAAAGGAGAAGAACAACAACAAACAATATAGTAAAACTGGTTTGCTGCATTTAACCCATCCTGAGGGAGCAGTGGCCAGCCAATTTAAAGCACCCAGCTCCACATTCTGAGCCAGTGCCTCGGTCAAGGGCTTTGATGGTGGAGAAAACAAGAGTACCAGGAGGAAACCAGCACAGGCATGAGAAAAACATGTTAACTCCACATAGAAAAGGATCCAAACCCAGGACCTTCTTGCTGTGAGGCAACATTGTGAACCACAGAGCAAATATCAGAAATTGAATCTAATAAGATTATCCTAATAAAGGTGGGACCGGATTGCTGTGAGAGCTCAATGAAAGTCGTCCTTTGTCCCCTTTGTCCATTGGGACGCTGTTTACAACATAAAAATAATAACAGAATGCAGTCGTGTACAAACAAACTGTGTTTAACAGTTGTGCAAAGTGCTCTTGAGCCCATGCGGGAAGATCCTTTATACAAGAATAAGCATACATTTACAATAATCAACCTGGTTAAACAAAAGATATATTGTCTATGTGGAATTATTGAATTATAGTGTGTAAAAAAGGATTATCAAACCATCATATTTGGATAATTTGTATTTTACATTGAAAACTGGATTGTAAGTGAAATGACGTTTTGGTTTTCTAATAAATTCAAACAGCATTGTAGTGGTTCATGCCATGCCATTAAACTGGGTGGCCTTTAAAATGAAGCGGTGGCCAGCTGAGGGGCAGAACAGAGGCAGCAGGAGTGTCTGGGAGCTGATGTTAGCGAGCCCTGGGCTCAGGAGGATATTACAGAGCGGCTTGTAGGAGCCTGACGTGAGAGGCTCTCTCGTCAGGATGTTACATACCTGGTCTTACAAAACAACCGGTCACATAAGGAGTTTACGTAACAATTCCAGGCCGCATTCACACAATGATGGGCAGAAGGCACGCTATTGTTTTGTTTATCACATGTGAAAAATACTTCAAGTATAATTTGCCTAAAAATGTAGTGATCACTGTGGGCACAGATATCATGTGGTACACCACCACTACATTTTGAACCGGGAAAATACAGAGGTGTGACTGAAGATGAAACAATCTGTGAATACCGGGAGCTATATGAGGGGGAGAACAAAAACAATTTCTATTTTATAATGTCCTTCATCATTTATGGCAAATATAAAAATATAAAATATAAAAAAGCTCATGTTCCTGTCTTAGATTTGATGGTACAGAGAATGCAGTTATAATTGAACACCTCAGGGCTCATGTTTTTGCATTTTTTTAGAAATATTTTTCTGAAGCATGTGAAAGGGAGGAGAAAGGAACTATATGATAGATAAATTCATCAGACTATTCTTTATGGTTTGCCATTAATGGATGTAGATGTACTTTTCGTTTATTATGTCCTGTGTTTAAGGGGCTGGGCTTACATGTTTGTATATTTGTTGTATTCCCATTGTGGAATACACCTTGGAGAGTAATTATTTGTAAGTAATTCTCTATAATATCAAACATTCCCAGCTAATTAAGCAACATTAAAATTTAAAGACTGCTAAAACAAAAACGTCCCTGATCGGAAATGTATGGATGCGGTTTGATCATATTTAACTATCAGGACACGATGACCTTCTTCACATTTTGTTTGAAATGTCACTAAACTCTACTAAAAACACCGATAGGGAAACTTCTCATGTTAAATGACAAAAGTCTTTTATAACTATGGCAGAAAATGTGCGTTCACGTAGGATACCATCATCCATAGTGAGACACTGATTAAGGAAATACTAGTTTTCACAACCTTTAAATCTCAGCCACCAATTCCATCCAAACTAATTGATAAATAGCCCATATTACCACAATGTAGGATGATCTCTGCAGTATGATATAGAGGACAGCTGACTGATCCCTTCATTAAAATACCAGCAAGAGTTAAAGCCTCTGGTCCATAACTGAAGAGCCAGAACTTAGCTCATCCTCCTGAAACAACATCATTTTACCACTGACTTTGTTCTGATTTTGATTTACTGGTCTGGAAGAAATTCCTACATTCAAGTTGACTGATTGAGCATTTGATACACAGACTCACAGTGTGTGACAGTTGGACACACCGTGAGCCTTGTGAGATCCGCCAAAGCCAGAGTCGAGTCCTGCCAACATTTGTAATCGCTGAAGTGATACCGAACTGTAATTTGAATTATGAGGGGATACGAGACCTGAGGCGTACTTTCTGAGGCCTTTCCTTCCTGAATCTACGTGAATACATTTATATGACCGTATAAATTTTGGTTTCGGCCTGAGGAAATAACTTCCAACTGACATCCATGTGTTTATTTAATCACATAATATGTTTTGAATGGGTTTTTATGGCTCTTAGCTTCATAAAACCCTATGAAGTATTGTGTACATTTTCCATCGTTACACTCAATTGTGACATTTTCCATTCAAGTATATGTTAACGCTGTTCGGGTCAATATTTGTACTGCACCATTAGCTCAATTAAAGCGCAGTGATTCACTGAGAAAGTTATTGTGGCTGAGGAACAGAATAGTGCTTGGCAGTTCATCATACAAAGAATCTAAATTACCCCATTCTTGATGTTTTCCTGAACTCTTGCCTCGGTGCTTGTTTAGCAGATGCAAAGAGGACAACTGGGAATTATGTAATCTGAACTTTCTTCATCCCTTAACCATGAGCGAGACGTTTTGTTGCAGTGTAAAATTAGAAGTCATACTTTTCTCCTTATCAACATAAATCCATCAGGGAATCGAGGGAGAGGCAGAGTTGCTTTTTATCTGGACTAACAAGCTTATGCACTGCCATGTAATGACCTGAACAGACCCTATTGACTAACCCGGAGGCATAGCAGACTGAGCTTCACTGCTGAGGTCCAAGTTTGGGCCTTATTGGCAAAAATTAGGATTGAGCGGGAGAAGAAGAGAGGCGATTTGGCCTCCATATTACTGGAACTCATTCAATTGACAGCGCCATCTACTCTAACCTCTGCAAGGAAAAAGAGCTTCGACATCTGCACGTAGTTGCCGAGTGCTAAACAAACCTGGCAACAAAATGGTCCTTAATTTGATAATGAAAGGAAAAAACAGCAACAGGAGGCATCAATCAGATAAAAAACGGAAAAAACAATAATGGACGCTCAAGCGATTTTTCCGAGTGTCATTTGTCGGAGACGCGTCATTTAGCCCTGTCTTATCAAAGATAACAGAAAACACAGAGGAATCCATAATGAGGAATTCAAATCAGATACAGATGGCACAGCAACGAGGCCAGCCAGGTTACCGTAATGTGCTGAACTCTTCGCCTCTGAACTTGAGAGTCTGCTGGCTTTTCTCTTTTGATTTGGTCTTGCAGAGCAAATCCAAAAGCAACACACGAGTCTGCGGGATGAAAGTCCTTCACATTACAATAACAGTAAACAAGATAGATAGAATCAGTCTGTGTTTGTGACCCACCCTGTGACCCTGTCTGTAGGCTGCGTGCCTAAATCCTCACAGTTAGCCTGAATCTGTCGTCTCAGCACTTTTTGGGGTATTTTGCGAAGTATGTCCTTCGTATGTGTGAGTCATATGTGGGTGGTGATCGCTGAGCTCAGTTGAGGCTTTCGACATCAGGCCAGAGCACACTGGAAGATGGAGAAATATATCCCTTTCACACTGTACAAATGCAACACTAACACATTGTTTTTCTCTTAAATTGGACAATCGTTAAATTCATTCGCAGGTCAAATGACTCAGTAGTCAGTAGCTGCAGTGGTCACAGGTGTTTATCTGCTCCAGCTCAGGCTGGCAGAGATACATGACATCAGGGTGGACACAAATTTTTTCATTCGGATACTGATATCATCTCCATCAGTGTTGAGGCTTGACATTAATTCAGTCAGCATTCAAGTGAAAACAAAGATACTTATTTTAAATTTTTTGTTGCTTTTAATGAGCTAGATTTTGTGTGAAAAATGTTATACGAAAAAAAAAAAAAAACATTTAAGAGGTCCCGTTATCATGCTCAATTTCAGGCTCATACTTATATCTCAGGTGTCTACTTGGATATGTATAGTTTTAACGGAAGTTTACCGGCTTTTAATGTTCACAAAATATCATATTCCTCATGATTGCTGCAGCGCCTGTATTCACCCTCTACCGGAACGCCTGTCTCTTTAAAGCCGGTGTTTTTACAACCGTGCTGGGGGCTAGCTGTGACATCACAACCTCACTGAAGTCCTAACAGCTCGTTTAAAGGCACAGTTTATGAATATGGGCTGCGTGCATTTCTCCGTGGATCAAGAGGGCTGGCACTTTGAGCCGTTTCATAATTAAAAAAAAAAAAAAAAGGCATAGAAATGCGACCTTTAGAATGTGAAATAAATGACTTCCAAAGAGACGGCTCAGGCTGACACACTTACTTCTACTTTAAGGACAAGGTTGGCTCAATATTTTACTCTTTGTGAAACAAAAAAGACCAGAAGCAACAGTGCATTTGTCTCGAAATATTGTAACCTTTCTGCCTAGTCTGTGGTGCTCATTTTTTCTGACAATTAAGTACAAACTTTAAATATCTGGGCTTTGTAGTATTTAGCAAATGTTATTCAAAAAGGTCCAGTGCGTGGTATTTATGTCTACTGCAGAGAGAAGGCGGACCCCATGGAAGAGGACCTGCTCTCTCTCTGGAGATATTAAAGGCTCAATCTAAGGTAACAAAAAATCAACAGTTTTTAGTTTCAGGTCATTATCCACTAATGAACACACCATTCCATTTCTGCCAAAAGACCTCCGTAAATGTGCCACACTGAACATCTAAGCAGGAGTAGATATTACACAGATTTCAGCAGCCAGTTTGGCATGCATGGGAGTGTTTACAGCAGCAGGACTGTGAACATGTGTCCACATTCATCATGATGAAGGAACCCGGTGGGTCACTGATGAGCTTTTAATAGTTTTTGGACAACAATATAAATCTTTGGCACAAAGTCGTACACTTTATCAGGCTCCTTCTAGACAATAGGATCAGTGGTTTTGTCTGATGTGAGGTCATCTGACAGCCTATTAAAGAGAGGGATGTTAGTGATTGTTTCACATTTGTTTACTTTAAAAGACGAGAAAGACCAGACTAATATCAGTTGTCATTCTTGTGTTTTAAATTGTGTTTTAAAAAAGACTTCACCGGAGGCTCAATAATGAAAGAATTCAATCATCAAAGTGACAAATTAGCCAACAGTCAAACTCATTTAAGTCCAAGTCATTCAAGAGAAGACAGCATTTACTTACAAAGTGGAAGAATGAGCTTTAAATGCAATTTTTAAGACGAAGGTATTGACTGATGGTAATGATGATTACAAACAGGAGTCATCAGTGATGGATAAGAACTGGGAGAAACATCCTTTGTTTATTCCTCACAGTTCTCAACGGCAACACTCAGTAAAGCAGCCAGCAGTGATTTAAAGACGGGCAGATTTAATAGTCATAAAGTAACTCACAAGAGAGGTCTTTTCCCTCCAAAATCACCTTTTCAATCAGTGTCATCAGCTGCTTGTATAATCACTGTGTACAGATGTGGCAGAGGTTTGCATCAATAGCTGATTAAAAAAGCCTCAGAGCCAGCTGAGGCCTGAACCGGGGCACTGATGACTAACTGCCACTGGGACTCTTTACAGCTGCATCCATCGATCAATTATGTCAGAGTGCCGCGCTTCAGTGGTGCTACATACCAACACAGAAACTTGGTGTTCCGTACAATGTTTTTTTTTTTTTTTGAATGTTATAGTCACGTTCATGGCAGTTGTGATCTGAAATCAGCTCTCTTCGGCAAAACAGCTTTTTTTCTAACAAGCAAACTTACAAAAACAACAGGGTACTTTGTATCTTTGTCATCCATTTCCCTTTGACAACAGGACAGGCATCAGGATGTGTGGTAGGGTTTCCATAACCCCTGGCAACAGTTCATGTTTTCATGTACTGTAGCAACACTGACTGGAAGTCACACATCCACAGCCAGCAACAGAGTTAAGTGAATGCAGGGAAAGAGGAAATGGAGGTGGATGGATGGAGGACGGATATTTCTGAGTTTACTTTACCGGAAAGTCCCACTGAGATCAAAAGTCCTCATCTCTCTTTATATACAGTATATATACAGTATAATGGATAGCGAGGCGGGGGAGGAGTGAGACAGAGATGGATGGAGGCAGAAATGGAATCAGAGAGAACGGGGAGTTCGAAGAGAATGAGAGAAGCAAGATAAATGGAGTGATGATGCTGTTATCTTCCTGGTGGTAAAGCTTTTATGATTGATAACATGTAATATTTTTCTCTCTTCCTTTTTCTTGTTTGTGATGTCTGATTGCTCGCAGCAGGCTTGTGCCTGGAGACCATTTAAGATACTTAAGAATAAAAAAGCCATTCTCCATCCTCATATACAGCAGTAATGTGCCCAGATCACATGGTGTTTCAATACATTATCATAATGATTGACCAAGTAAGCACACATATTTTGAAGCACAAGTCACTTTGCTTACAGTTTTAGAACTTAGTTATCAGTGTTTTTGTCTTAAAACTAGTGTTTCATATGCTAGTATATATCCTTAAAGACACAAAAGCACAACACCTGATATTTAAAGCTACTCTAATCACTTTCTTTTATAAACCATGGGTCAAACACAACCGAAAAGAATTATAACTAAGTTCCTCTAAGTTTTACAGAGTTTTAAAGTCTGCAACATCACCGTTCTGGTTCACTCTCACTGATCTCCTCAGTTTCATTGACAGAGGTTCTCAGCAAAAAAAGCTCTTGGAATCCACCATGGTAGACAGACCAAGTTATGCCTACCCACTGGGAGTATTTTACAGCTGAGGAGTCTGATATATTTGAACCAAATCTGAGCTAAAATGAGAGCAAATATTAGACTTGACTGGCATGATAAATACCTCAGTGTTGTGTTTGCAGCTTGTTGCACTGCCCCTAAATTTTAGATTACAGTGTCAGGTTAAAGTACATTAAAGTTTCTCAAAAATGAAGCAAAAGGTCTCTTTAAAATTAACTTCAATATTAGTTGCCACTTTTTTGAAACTCACCTTAAAGGCATCTGCCAGGATCTCTGCTCCTCTCTGATTGGTCCGTTTGGAAAGGCCCACAAAGAACTCTCGACCTGAAGAAAAAATCAGAGTTCATTTAATTGATCTCATCGAGTTCTATTTAAAAGTGCTCTGTGGAACTTCTGTGTTGATCAGCTGGTTGTTTATATTGGCTGACTCTGTTTCTAGTCTAACATTAGCTACTGTTGGTCTCTGTTAGCAGAGCGGAGAGCAGCACTGAGACGAGGCATTCAAGAACGTGTGTACAGTCACATCCTTTGGACTGTTGCGGAAAAAATCTGACCAGAGAAAAAAAAAAAGCCACAGTCCAGCAGCATTAAACAACTTGAACAAATCGTCCACAGGCTTCTACTGTCAACAGGGAGAGACGGGGGGAAGGTGTCATTTTTCATGTCACCTTACAATCTGCTCACATATGGCCAATACATGTGATTCATATGTGTAAATTGCTACTAATTGTTACATAGAGCCTCTCAAAGTCAATGCAATACAGCTTTATTTGAGCAAAAGTATGATCAGCAGATACTGTACATATGAGGCTTTAAGCTTTAGAAACAATATGTGGAATCCATAAGTAAAATATGTACATTAACATTATAATTATGCTATACATTATTATTACACCTCTAAAGTCTACGGCGATAAAAGTTTAAAAAGCTTGAACAGCAGCAACATGAAGAGCCTGCGCAGCGACGGCAGCTGAACACTACAGCCACCAAAGTGTGTTCTTTATTCATGCCTGTGAGAAAGGCCAACTGTGGTCAGCATGGTGGGGCACCAACACACAGAGACCTGACTGCCTGGCGAGGCAGCAGCAGCTCAGGGATGGGCTCCTAATGTAGCTGCTGAGCCCTCACCCTGCCAACAGGAAATGTTTCTAACCCTGCCATGTGAAACCCATTTCAGCTGGAAGGAACGAGCGCACAAAGCCAGAGTCTAGAAACCCAATTAAGTGTACTATGCTTTTTTCCAAGTGGCCTGCACAGTGTAGAAGGCACTGTCCTACATTTTAACTCACCGCATGACTGCAGCAGAACGTACAGAAGATCTAATAAAGGCCACCGCGCTCTCGACTCTCGCCGCCTCTCGTCGTTTTGATTACCTGATGCCAGACAGGAGGCCATGTGGGTGCAGCGCAAAACATTTGCGCGTCCGATTATTTTTCAAGGGAGATTCTGCTTAATGTGCTGAAGCACCGGGTCATCGAGGTCGCACAGAGGAATGTTTGTGTGAAGGATCCAGAAACACAGAAATGTATCACTGCCGCTCTTCTCCCAGAAGAATCTCAGAGAAATCTCTATGAACTGCAGAGGCTCACGTCGGCTATCTCTCTGCTTTTTAAACGGTTTACCATCATCACCAAAACCTCAATATGTGGATGAACGCAGGCTGTTTTTAGAATGGCACAATGTGTGATCACCGTGTTTACAGTGATTGGAGGGACACGCTGTGGATTACCTGTAAAGAGCACGTCCCCTCCATCCAGTGTGGCGTTCTCATCAGTCATTTCCACAAGGTTCAGATTCAAATCCTTCAGAGCTCCTTTCATTAACTCCGTCTGGAACAAACACACGGACACAAACAGAAATACACTGAAAACATCTGTAGATATTAAACAAAACACTGAAATGTAATGACGTACAGTAAGCCATCAGCGTTTCCCATCTTCAGGAACATTATGATACGGTCCAGTTCTAATCAGGCATCTGTAAACAACATGATGAAAATCACTTTGAGGATTTTCATTGGATTTCAGCTAGGCACAGTAACTCACAGTACCGAGATTGAGCACAGTGAAACAAAACCTCTTCTCCCCAACAGGTTGCGATGACATCATCTCAATGAGCCATGAAATGATGTCATTTTGAAGGAAGTATGTAAAGTCTTTTACAAGGCAGTGTCTGCGGAAAAACAGATACCCTGAAGGACCGACACAAACTCTAAAAAAGCCTCTTCCTGTCCTTGTGCGCCGGGTCATCTGTCTTTCATACATTTATAGGAAGGAAGTTAAAGGATGGTTTCCAGCCGGACAACATTAGCATACATTATGCAACACATTCCCTGGATGGAAATCCACATTTCACCTGCATGTCCTCTCTGCTGTAATGGAAACCTGAGGAAAGAGCAGGTCTTTATTTGGCTGAACATCGGCTGGTCCGCTCTCCTGTCTGACCGCCCAGTGTGATTTTACTGTCCTGTTTTTGGGGTTCCTGCGGGAGTGGTTTCCAAGGCCAGTCATGTTAGCGAGAGCATCAGTGTTTCCACAAGCCCTATCTCGCTATGACCTCAGCCTGCTCACTGTGCTTTTTGGCCAACATAATGCTTCTGCTTCTCCTCATCTGTGGAGGGCCCAACCATGAAGTCATCCAGGTAGACTGCCATGCGCGGCCCAGATTACACAACGAGGGACTGAATGTGCACACGTGAAGACCTGTCCTTACACCTACACACACACTCACATATGGACAAATATATATATGATAGTATTTAGAGCTGCAACAATAACGCTTTAACGCTCTAAAATCTTCAACATTTGCTGGTTCCAGCTTCTTTAATGTGGGGATTTTCTGCTTTAATTCATCAATAGTGACAGTGAGTGAACAGTCGTTGGGTTTCGAACAGGTGGCTGGACAAAAGAAGCGCCTAAAGACGTCACTTTGGGACTCTCGGAAGTATTTTTCACAATACAGAGACTGACTCTTGGCCTGGCCGATTATTAAAGCCATTATTCAGCAATTATCTCTATCAATGGGATATTTTTGTTTTTTGTCAGATTGCAGATAGAATAAATCACTTTCAAAATGTGCTAATTTGGCTCTGATGCAGAGTCCTCTCTCTATCTGCAGTGTGACTGGTGATATGCAAGTGATACATACCTACGTACCAACATGTATACTCTACATAATGCAACGTTGTCAAATAAATGCTCTAGAGTGGAAGTATGAAATAGCAGGAAATGGAAATACTTAAGTAAAGACCTTGATAATTACACTTAAGTGAGCTCCTTGAGTAAATTTTACTAATCATCATTCTCCTTGGTCCTCTCTGCTCTCTTTGATTACTAATAATCAATATCAGCCCATATCAGACAATTTTTTGAACATTTTTGAACAGACTAAATAATGAACTGATAAAAACAAAGAAAAATAATGGTCAGATTAACTTAAAATGATCATCAGCCCAAGTGGTATTATAACACGTGCCAGTTTATTAGATACAACAAGCTAAAACTAGCACCATCCAGCAATAAATCCCATCAACAACTGTACTGTCAGGTTGGAGTGTGCAGTTTGTGATGCTGCTGAACTGTATTGCATTGTGCTGTAACAAGTGTTTCTAATATTTTGACATCTCTCTGTATAAAATGACTAAAAAATAAATAAAAAAGAACATCGAACCCTTCATGAAGGGAGGAGTCATTTCAGGACTGTTGTATCAGACTGAATAACACGTGTATTTCCACTCTACTATATGTGTTTTCACAGCTGTGACTTTGGATGACTTTGCATTTTAAATGTTCTCGTGACATAGTAGCATTCTGCTGATTTAGTCACTGTCCACAAGTAAGACATCGGAATTCCACAGAATAATAAAACTTTCCCCTTTTATGTTTTCATCCTCACTGCAGGCCTTCCGTTCATCTTTCTGCCTCAGTTAACCAGCCAGGACACGGTGTCCTTCAGAGAAACTGGGTCACAAATTTATGACCAGAGTTCTGAGAGCGTCAGCGTACAGTGTATTAAGCAAAGTTAACAGTTAATCCCTTTCATTTTGTTGTTCATGAAGTGCAGAGGCATCTCTGAGGTTAAATTTCTGCTTCTCATTTAGTTAGGTGGCAAAGAAAAGGTTGAGTCAGATTCTGAGGAAGTAAACAATCCAGATGGTTTCGAGAGAAGTCAACTTTTTGATGTGTGTTGTGTGTTGTCTCTGAGCTCCACTGCTGTGGAGCCTCAGCTGCTGCATCACTGATTCATCATCAGATCAAATATTTAATGTTTTAACAGAGACCTTGACTGCGTGTCTGTGCCCGTCAGCGAGGCCAGATTTGCACTACAAAGCTGGGGATCAGGCTTTTAATATTTAAAACCCACTTCATATCGAGTATATAATTAAAAAACACCTTTCAAAACAAGGCCACACACATTAGACACACTCTCTGTGGTGTCTCCACCATCACTATCAGCCACTGCTGTTTCCTTTCGTCTTCTATCTGCCGCACACTGGAGCCTCCACTATCACAGCAGTCGTCTGCCCAGGAATCTGCAGGACTGCAACGAGGCAGCTCTTTACTTCATCTCTCTGGCATTTCCTCTGACATCACTGGAGGTGATGTGACCCAAAGGGTGTTTAGTCCCCCCTCGCCATGTGAAATGTAATGGCCCCTATACACAGACAACAGTGCGATATCTGCTCCGGCTGCCGGGTGCATGTGGCGGAGATCATCAATCAGGCCATCTTTCCACGTCGACACACAAAAGAATGTAGTCTTAATGAGTCTGGACGAGACATTTAGTGCAAAACGAAAATGAGATGTGGATTAAAAAAAAAAAAAAAAAAAAGATAGAAGATGAACAAAGTGAAGAATAAAGCGTCATGAGTACCCTGCCACCACATTTTAGTGGAGTTCCACCCGCCGAGGAGAAGACTGAGGGTGCACCGTGTGATGTAATGGGCTTGTGTATACAGTTTGTAAACGGTCAGACGTACACTGCTCTACGCAATGATAAATTACAGACCTACTGTAATCCATCACTTAGTTTAAATAAACAAAGGCTGTAGCCTAAATCCTGCAAGCAAACCAAGAATGATCACACCACTAAAATTTTCAATCAGATCAATCAGATCGATCTGTGGCTGCAGCATCATCCACTCTTTTACAGCACTAGTTTCCATGGACATTTGACATCAGCATCACACATCTGTCATTCAGCTGTGTCCTGGCACTGTACAACACATAGTGAGCTCAACAAAGTGATATGATTTTACGTATTTTTCTGTAATGTTATGTCATGTAATATATTGTGAAACCACAACAAAAATGATCAACTACAACATTTGCATGTATTAAATCCACAGCAAAATAAGGGCTAATGTGTAGTCAAAATTAACTTTATATGTAAAAATGACAGTGATTTAATGTGGCACACATTCTGTTTATTTACAGGATATGTATTTAATATAGTTACAATGGTAAATAAGAAGATACTATGATTAGGCTACAGCAGAATACAATAATTCAGCAATTTAAGGTATTGCAGTTTTACAGTGATGTGTAGTTGGGTTACTGTGAAAACACAGTAAACTGTTGTAATGTTACTGTAAACTGTATAGTAATGTAATTTTACATCAAACCACTATGGTGTCTGGTAAGTGTAGAAACGCAATGAGTAACTGTAATTTTCATGTATATTACTGTTAAATAATGACTGTACATTACTGTGAATTTATTGCAATTTTTTTTTTTTTGGCCATATTTAACCACATTACTGTGTAGCTTTGAGGGTGCAGAAGTGATAAAGTTGACAATCTGCTTTACTTAACGGCAGTCAACTAGCTTTGTTAAAAAAAAAAAAGACAATGGACAGGCAAGCATGAGGTGTGCTAGATTTTAGCCACTTTGGGGCATTTTTGTTTTATTTCCAGAGAGAAGTCAGCAAACGATGACATTTCTAGATGCTCTCTAGTTGAATCTGCTTGACTATTGTCTTATGCAACCATCTATTCTACAGCACGTGTTCAAAGTCCCAAAAACAACCCAACAGAGAATCAGGTCTTGCACTGGTTAAACACAACAATGCCCTGCTGAATCTCCTTCCAAATGCTGCCCCGTTGGTTTGAGATCCTGGGACCATGCAGGATTTATTGGAGCAAATCTTGTTTGTGCTGGATGTCATCATTTGAAAAGACGACAACGGCCATGAAGGGATGCATCTACTCAGCCGCAATATTCCTGCAGGCTGTGGTGCTCAAACAATTCTCAGCTGGCACAGTGAGCCAAGACTAACCCTCCAGACATCATCACACCTCCACCTGCCTGGATCCTTCACGGCACATTTTGCTGCAGAAACGGCAATTCAGCGAAGCAGATAACCTAAATACTTTGTACATTGTTGGCGGGAGTCGACCTGCGTTCACACACAACTGTCTCAAGATTCAGGGAGGTCTATGCTCAGACCTAACCACCTGCAATCAGTTACATCTCAAATCTAAAAGATGCGACGCGGCTTATGGCAAATCAGTTTTCCATTTTACTTTATCACCCTGCTTATCAACAAGTTTTTGCCTGTGTGACTACAACTGAATGGATGATAACACCATTCCAGCAAAAAACATCTAAGTCAGCAGCATGGGGAATGCCCCGGGAGATGTCTAAACTAGCACTTAGATCACACAAATCGCATCACTTAACTTTACATCAAACAATAAGTAAACCTGTCTGTTGTATGTACCATATAAGATTCACAGCCTTGCACGTCACAACTTGATAAAACAGAGAACCACTGACGTGACCAGGCTTATTTGCTTCTATGGTGAGGCACCCGGTGAACATTTACGCCTTCACCTGTGTCAGTCTAATACCAGTGCTTGTTCATGAGTATCGCCGCTGGTTGTGGCAGAGCATTAAGTGTGGTAATCATGATTGACAAAGCTCTAAGAGCCACAGTGTAATAGGAAAAATTATTAGCATGCCACTGCAGGTCCTCAATACCCCCCCAATATCCCCTCCCCCCCGCAAGTAATCAAGTTAATGATGTGCAGTTTCCTGATGTGATTCATATTGCATTTACAGAGAGAAAAATCCATCTAAGAGATAATTTCAGGTCCGTCAATCAATGTCAGGTGTAACTTCATCAGTAGTTCTTACTTACTGGCTTATGGTGGTTTACAATGCTCGTTATCATAGTTATATACAGAGGAGGTCAATACAATGTCAAGCTGAAGGTAATTTATCAACTGGCTGTTAATGGAAGCTGCTTGAGTTTGTACTTGAACTTGGAAGATCTGATCTCACTGACTCCCTGGAACTCTTACAATACAAACACTTTAATATGACTCTTAAACTATTCAGCTTCTGTTTGTACCCGTTTTTTGGATTGTTTGTGTGTCTTGTATCTTTTATGGACTGTATTTATATGCCTAACACTTATTATCTGCAGTGATCTTCGACTTTAAATAAAAGTAAGATAGAACTGTGTGTAGTCACACTCTGATTTCATCAACAGTCAAAGTGATAGCATTTATAGAAAGAGTTAGACACTTCACACACTTGTCAAGAATTGAAGGGGATGGATACCAGTGTCATGTCTATAAGCAAGGCTTAAAGTTTCTCTTTTCCATTCTCTGTGCTAAGATAAGCTAACCTCTGCTGGCTGAACATTCATGTGCACTAACAGAATGTAATTGAGTGCATTTACTCAAGCTGTGTACTTCAGTAAACATGATGAGGTACTAGTACTTTGCTTGAGTATTTCCGTTATCTGTCACATATAACTCCACTACATTTTTTTGAAAACTCTGATGTGTGATTAAAACAGAAAGTAATTCCAATAATCTGAAAAGTGATCCAAATAACATCTTAATCGATAATCGGTCAGCCCATTCAGAATACACATACATGTAAATATATGAATACTTTACTTTTATTTGTACTTTTTGATACTTTAGTACATTTACTGACAGCTGATAAGGGGCCTCATTTATTAAATTCTCCTTAGATCTGTACTAGAACACAGTCTTAAGATCATATTCAGAATCAGACTCATAAAAGATGGTGAGCATGAAAAATGTTGCTCGAGCAGGTTTTAAGGAACCTGCAGTATTTGTCACTTATGCACCTGTGATCATAAATCTCTAATCCACCTAAAATGACGACACCTGCCATGTGATTTCCTGTTATAAAATGTCAGCACAAACGGGAATCATTCAGGAACAGCAATGGAGGAAACTGAGAAAATCAAAACATTTTGGAAGACAAGATCACGGCGATGGTGGAGGGAACTGCAGCCAGGCATCCCAGATTTCTAAATACAGTAATTATTTACAAGAATTACTATAATGACAAATAATTACAAGAATGACTTTTGGGCACTTTTTAAAGCACTGAATGTTTGCTGAACGGACATGAGAGTCGCATCAAAACTCTCATCTGACTCCAGGCAAGAAAGCCAATAAGCGTACTTGCAAAAAAGACAAACTACTCCCTTCAACAGGTGCAGACATTTCGAATTTCACTCGGTGACCTTAAACCAAATCTGAGACTCCTTTTTTTGACAGAATATCCCGCATTCAGTATCTCTCCCTCCTCTTCTTGTCCTTTCTTGTCTTTCTTTCTTTGTCTCTCACATTCCCTCTATTCTCTTCAGACCCTCGTGTCGGGGTCAAGAATGCTCCTACAGTGGCTTCTCATGCAGAGTGGCCTATTATCTCTCACTGTGAGGGACATCCAATACCCCGCCCGGCCTAGGTGCCAACTCACTTTGCCAGCATCTCCTCTCCCTCCCACCCTCTTCAGCTCCACTCTTCTTCTCTCCTCTTTTTCCCCGGAGTGCTTGGCCAGGCGACATGCTGTTAGCCAGCACCCTGCTTTGAATGAAAAAGGCCTTTTAAAATTCATTAGGGGCTGAGGGCTCTGAGATCCAGCCGGTCTGCCTGCCACATTCCTGCCGTTCCAGCTCAGGACAGGGGAGACGGAGCAGAGAGAACAGCCTTTTATTTGGGGCTTTTTATGGACCCCTTCTCCCTTCTCTCGCCCCTGGTACCCGTGGATATCGCATTCTGCTAAAAAGGACCATCAGCCTGATAGAGCACGGTGCATTTGGAGAGGGAATAGAGTGCACAACAATAGCATTCCTGAAGGTCATCCTAGCCTCCCCGCACCAGGCAACAGAGTCCCACGCTCCGGCATAATGGGGATACAGCATTCCTCCGCGCCTCACACGCAACAAGGTTAACCTCTTTAACTGACAGCCATCAGCTGCAGCTTGTGGGCTCATAACGTACATGCAATCAATGACACAATAATACCGGACAGCCCGGTTGGTTAAGCAGTGGTTTTGTCAGAAGTATTTCTTATTTCTTGCCTCAGATGAACTCAAATGGCATTTACATCGACTGCTTCAAATGATTTCAAACATATCAGAACACAAGAGAAAACTGTAAATATTAAACTGCATTAAAAAGTCTGTTGCTTTCCATGAGTTTTTCAGGAGCTCAGCAGTCAGAAAAGCAGTGATCATCAGAACAAGAAGGAACAATTTGACACGGCAAACAGCTCCAAGACCTGCTGATACACCTCAGCTTTCAAACGCAGGCTGATCTTTTGTTTGTTTCTTTGTCCGTTTGTACACCTTCAACTGGTATTAAGAACTTTTTTTTGCTTTAACTTGTAGTTCTGAAGTAAATATTGATTGCACTGTGTAATGGCTATAGGAAAATTACACCATCTGCATACAGCTTGGTTCTCTACATTCAGTTTGGGCTCGATTTTTACCAGAATAGCAGACATCGAGTAACAGCACAAAGGAAACACTGAACAGGAGGAAGGCGTGGTGTTCCCCAGTTGCAAGCCTCAGGTAACAGTAGAACAACTTAATTTGTGTCCCCTAACCATCAGGACGTTTTGTTCAAACCTGCCAACTTAATAATACAACTGGGTGTCTCAGTCTGCCTTCTCATTGCACACTCTAGAAAAATTGGGATTCTTACATTTGCACTTTTGCTTTGGACATTCGCTAGTCATGTCGCCGATGCTGTGTTTGCTACCACAGCACGAATAGTAATACCACAGGGAAACGGTAAGAGGGGGGAAGGCTGAAAAGTTGTCAGTTTCAACATTAAATAAAAGCTTATTTTATTTCAGAAAGTTTGGGAACTACTGACCTATTTACATAGCCAGCAGACACTGACCAACACTATCAGTCCACTGGAGTTATGTGTCTGGCCAGCTGGCAAAAGTCTAACATTCATTCACTGCTGTTTTGGTCTCCACCAACTCCTGAAGGAAATATCTGGTTCTACCATGTTCGCCAACTAGTCCCTTTCTGTCTGTCTGCTGTTTGGTGCACAGTGGGTTTATGAGAACATTTCTCTTATAAATAAATAAAGATATTGGCTGGTGCAGCGTTTCTCTTGGAACCTGAAAGGACTCAAAAACATAAACAATCAGGCAAAAGTTGCATTCTCCCGATTCCAAGAGCTGTGCACAAAACCGAAGAACAAAAGTGACTTGTTTGTATTGACATATGGGCACAAGTCTGAACAGCGAGTCCTGTGCGTCAGAGCCGAGCTTTGGCTGGACACCCAGGACACAGACGATGATCGCAACAGATAGCAATGGCCCTAATGAGAGGAAATTTCAAAGACCAGTGGAATACAGAAGGGGAATAATGACCGCAGTTCAGGGCAATCGACCAAGTGGAATTTAAAGCAAATGCACAAATCGCATTAGCTGTGCAACAACTAGCTGGATAAGGCTATCTGAGCCTTTCAGGTATTAAATCTCTGGCGTCATGGAGGAAACAGAGAGATGAGATCCTGTTCTTTGCTGAGAGGAGTAAGTGCGATTCAGTTGCACAATTATAGATTTGTCAAAAGTGTGCAACCGGTTTCACTGAGTGCTTCTTCAGAGAGAGGCCCTTAGGGGTTGAGGAAATGGCAGCCATGAGGGTAAAAATGTACAGAAGCTGTAATGAGGTTATGACAGGGCTATTGTTACATTCACATACCCCTTATTTGACAGCACACACACACAGATGCCACACAAAACACCAAAAAACACGCAGACAGGAAAAAAAATTGAAGAATTAAAAAGTGTTACGTTTTTTCGACAATCAGTACCCAATCATTTTTTTATCTCTCCTGCAGGAAGAGCAAACACAAAGGACGAAAATCCCTCATACATGAGTCTCGCAGGATTGTGCATACATGGAAAAAAGGGCCCAGTCTGATGCTGTCACGGTGGTCAAATGGTACATTCCTGAAGGGGACTAACAGCGAGGGTAAGCGCTGTCACAGCCTGTAACTAAAGTAAGAAATGACAACAACTCATTTAGTGGCAGCCAAGAGAAAACAAACCCTCCGTGGCCTGTCCTTGCGCTATCCAAACAAATCTTTCGTGTATGTTGGAACATACCTGTGGTTAACCAAGCCATGACACCACCACCCCCGACCCCCCCCTCTGGCAATCTCTCCCATCAGCTTTAGGATTACATAAATGTTGAGAAGTAGGTCAATGTGAAGGCGTGCGCAGTTAACAGTAGCAGATCTGGAGACCCTCGCACCACATCGACCACAATGATCTGGCAGTCTGCCTCTGTAAAAGAGCTGTTTCAGCCAAACCGGCTGCGCTGCCAGACCGCTTTCACTTGGGGCTCCCAGGATATCAGGGCTCCGAGGAGGAGAATGCCACCCTATAGTCCTGCTTGGACACATTTACAGCCGCCTGAATGGAGGGGGACAGCGACAAGGGCAGGATTACACAAATCATGTGAAAAGAGAGTGAGAATCAAAGTGAAATTGCAGGGCACTGAGCCTCACATTGTTAAATGGGGTGTCTTCTGCTTTGTAAAAAGCACATGGTGTGTGTGAGAGGTAATTGCATTTTGGAGAGCTGTGAAAAGCTGCTGTAGCCCCCATATAATTACACATACAAGAGTGGATGACTGACTGTGTTGAGACTCTTTAAGCAGAAATGAAGACTTCTTGGGAATTAGTTTTCTATTAATGTTCTAGTGTCGCTTCATCATCCACTCCTTTTGTTATTTTAAGATTGGAAAACCAAAATTGAAAGAGAATACCAAGAAGACATCTCATCCTGAAACTTTCGCTGGGTCTCAGCTGGGATCCTGAACTGATGAACTGAAGTTTTTCATATATGTGGAGAAGGTTTTGTTAAACAGTATCTTCATCTGCCCCACTGACTGAAGTTCTGAGGTCCCAGGTCACATTTTCTTAATGGATTTTTAAAGCTAAGATGGTCATCAAACCTCTTACACATCCTTAAAGATTTGCAGCTTGTAACCAATAAGAATTATTACTACAGAATTATTTCTACGTTCTTAGAAAAGATTACAGATTAAGGAGTACCTCTGTTTAATAATGCTTGTAGAAACACTCTTAGATAACATTCTTAACCTCTGAGGTCAGCCTTTATCAGGAAAGTAGGCCCTGCACATTTCTCAGGAAGACAGCGAATACATCAGGAACTAGAAGTAACCGTCAAATATGCAGTAGTGCGTAGATAAAGAGGAGCAAAAATGCAAAAAGGAAATGTTGGGAAACTTCATCAATAAAGGCGGCGGAGTGACAACACCTTGTACAATCACATCTAGAGACACCCAAGCGGGGCCGAGCACTCCAAAAATAAACAGAAATATGAGTCTGTTTGACGAGTCCAAAGTCTGTCCCAGAGCAAATAAAGCGCCCGCTCCAATCAGCAGCGCTGTAAAGAATGTGTCTGCTGCCTACCTCTCACTGTGACGGCTCCACAAATACAGGAGAGCTGCAGGCTAGGAACTGTTGGAGAGCAGAGGGATGGAAGCTGCTGGTGACGAGTGAACGTGGGGAAAAACAGAGGAGGCTTCAGTAAATACATCTCCACTTGGCACAGACTCCTCCATGTTTATTGGGTTTGACCCCCGCAGACTGGACCTCTATACCCAAACAAGGGGGAAAAGCCAATAAACTCCCCTACCTCATGGAGAATTATGGCTTACCTTTCTCTCCATAGCTTCCCATATGATATCACTATGCTACTTAAAAATGTAGCTTCATTTAGCACATTCACAAAACAGAATCCGTGCTGATTTGCTGTTTTGGTTTTTTTTGACAACCTCAACAAGAACTGCAGCTACAACACAGGCTGGTTTGGACGTCAGCGATGGTTGTTTGTACTCAAGAGCCTGCATGCCTGCAGCCAGGTTGTTCTACTCTTTACCACCGACAAGCATCGCCAACATTCGCCAGCTTTTACGACCTAGATTTCCTGAGCTGTATGACATCAATTGGAAAAGTAGTGAAATATTCCAAAGATTGGAGGCCTGACTGTGAGTGCTAGCCCGGTTAAGGGTCGTTCCACTCTGCTCTAGTTTAATAGTTTAAGTAGGGCTATAAAGTCCCTAAGCTCCTCTCTGATAAGATTTACGCCTGAGCCGTTTACCTGGTGTTATTATCCAACGCAATAAAAGACTTACAGCCCAATCAGTAAAAAGTCATACTTTAACATAAGAGTGGGCAGAAAACAGGAAGTAACGTGCGAGCTGAGAACAAAAGCCCATTTGCCGTCACCTTTGGCCTACCTGGGCTGACAGACACAGCACCACCCATATTTTTGGTAAAAGGTGATGAGGCAAGGAGTTCAAGGTGACAACATTGTGTATATCAATCTTGTTTATGTGCCACATGTGTGCGTAAGAAGGCCATACAGCACTGTAGTCTATAGGGCAAAGCCTGTGGTTTTACATGTCTATGTCCACTGGCTAAAAATCCTGTGTATCACTGTGGGGCTGCATTATATGATTAAAAAGAAAAAATCATGATGCCTTTTTTGGAGATATACAACAATAATTTTCAGTGAAAAAACTACCCAAATCATGATGATGTGACATTTTGGTGGGTTTTCATGATAAAAATAATTAACTTTATCTATATTGTGCCTTCAAAAACAGATGTTATTAAGTGCTTTGACAATCAAGCAAAGGCAGAAAAACTCAGGAAGACAATATTACAGAATAAACACTTGACAGTCATGCCAAAAACAAGAAGGCCTAGCCTAAGGTGAGTTAAAACAAAATGGCAGAACAGAAAATGGAAAAACACAAAAAGATTACATGAGTCATTACAAGTAAAAGGACAGGCAAAAATAACTGAAAAAGAAATAGAGAGGGGAAGTAATTCAAAAATAGAGTGAAGAATTAAATCAATACAGGATGATAAGAAGAAGACATCACATGGGACAAATTATGAACAGGTTAAAGAAGATTAAGAGCAGTGAAAAGAATAAAGGACAATAAATAGATTAGAAATGAAATGAAAAGATGCGAGCAGTAAAAGATGGCAAGAAAAAAGACATCAAGGGAGGGGAAATAACAGATAAATAGACTAACAGGGCTAAAAGGAATGAAAAGATAGAAAGATGAAGCATCAATTTAAAAAGCTGACTTTTTTATTTAAAAGTTAATGATTCTGCGAGCTGCATCTTCTCAGGTAGGTTGTTCCAAAGTAGACGGGCCCTGGCGGCAAAAGCTCGGTCACCTTTGGTTTGAGCCTCGACTTTGGAACGAAGAGAAGAGCACCGCCCGATGATCTAAGGCTGAGAATAGGCTCAGGGAGAAAATGAAAAATGTAGTGATATACAGGACATCCTGGTTAATATAAGAACCCACAGATCTCACTGCTTACGGTTAAACTACTTTTTTTTTCCCAAAGAAATAGACATGAGCAGAGGGGACAGTCTATGGAAACATGAGCTGATGGTTCCTTTTTCAATGTTTTGAGCCCCACAAATAAAATTCCATCTCGTTGCAATTGTTTTTTAGTGTGGTGATAGAAACCTCAGGCGAGGATGGAATCATAAGGCTTTGCAAGCTGTGCAACAAATAACATCCTCTCGATTCGGACATGGGACACACGTCCACAGGGAAAGTGTTAATTTGGGTGGAGCAACCCTTTATAAAGGAACTAAAACCTGCAAACACAGCGGCATGGTCCTTTAACAAGCTGGAAAGAAAGAGTCGGCCGCCTGAAACTTCCCGAAGCTGTTGGTGATCAATCGAATGAGACTGTTCTGAAAGACATTCGGAAACAGATGAACTGATGCACGATGGTAATACGCCTCAGCAGACGTCTGCCAGGGAGGTTTTGTGGAAGTACATATGGTTTATGATCGAAAAAAGGGGACGAAAAGTTGAGCAGAAAGTGGAATGCAACTGTCACCAGAAGTCCTTTCCCATAACCTGTCAGGCTTTCCAAGCTCTGCATCGAACTGACTCTTAATACCCCTACAGATTCAACGCTTGGCACCCGTATCACGTGTTCCAAAAGATGATTCAATTGAGATGATTCGAGTAGGAATCCCCATAGTGTTTGTTTTTGTTCCACGGGCTGAGGCCCCTGGAAAGCCAAAGTCAAAATACCCAGAGCTCCCACATATTTAAGCTGTTTCAACATTTGTGAGGCCCAAGGTGTGCCACGGAACGGAATGTCCGACCAAACACGCTCCATGAAGGTTTGTCTGGATTTATGTGGCCCGGAGCCTGACCTACCACGGCCTTTTTCCAGGGGAGGAGAGAGATGTGTTTCGCGCTGGTACAGAGCGGCGAGAAAGGTCGAGAAAGGAGGCGGAGAGCTTCGGGTGAGTCACGTTTAGATGAAGTTCGTGTCGAAGGCTTCCCCTTTCGCTCCATCTCTCTCTCTCTCTCTCTCTCTCTCTCTCTCTCTCTCTCTCTCTCTCTCTCTCTTCCCTCCCACGCAGGGAGTCCTCTTAGTGTATGGTTCTGGCTTGCTCAGAGAAAGAGGAACCCCCGGCTAAAAGGTCAGGAAAGCCATACAAGTGAGAGGGGAGGATTCAAAAAAAAAAAAAAAAAAAAAACTGACTTCACTGGATATGAACAGTGTGTTCCCTGAAAGGTTCCTCTCACCATGTGCTCCAATACTGTTTGCTTTTTCTGCAGATATCCAGAACGTCAATAACATGAACAAAAAGCTAACCAGACTTTGGCTGCGGGCTTGTATAACCGACGGATCAGACCACCTTCGGACGCCACGCATACTGTCTAGAATGTAAAAAGAGTCTGTTTATGTCTTTTCATATCTGCATTCTTTTCATTGCTGAGGTGTTCCAGCAGTTATTCCTCTTTGCTCGGTCCAGAATACTAAAAACAGCATGGAAACACAGAGCAGTTTTGCAGAAAGAAAACACCATCATACCACATGGATACACCCACGATTTCCAAAGAATGCGATGGATGGGTTCCCAAAGGGGAAAAAGAGTTTGCCAGGCAAAGTACAGACTAACTGCCCATTATGAGGGATTTCCCAAAACAGCAATGTGAAGTTGGATGTATGGGGGGGGGGGCTGGTATGGAAAAATGAGGAAAATGACTATGTGTTTTAATCTTGAGAGGGAAAAGAACAAGATGGGCCAAAAGGTTTCCCATAAATGTTAATGAAGGGCTTTCCCAGAAAGACTTTTTTTTTCCTCCTTTCAGCTTGAAACAAGAGGTCAGGTGCTAATGTTAACCAGCAGGGCTGAATCCAGGGATCTGACTTTCAAGTAGAGGAAAACCATGCAGAAATTTACCATACTGCTGGGATTTAGTAGTGAGGTAACTAACTTTTGCATGATGATGTGCTAGAACAATTGAGCAGGCCTCGTGCACCGAGCAGCACACAAACCTGAGAAAAGCCAAGATCACTGAATCACCTCTTACTTTTAGAACTTGCATCAATTGCGGCAAAGAAAGCCTCTGTAACTTGTCAGGTATGTTTCCATGTAGACAGATGTGGTTACTGCGTGGTAGCCGTTCCTGTGGTTATTAACAATTAGTATTTTGGATTCCATTTTTCGTTGCACATGTCTTTGCACAAGTACAGGGCTGCTTGGGGTTGCTGCTATCTTTATTGTTGACAGTCTTTGCTGGGGTTCTGATACAGTTTAGTTTCTGATCTTCACAGCAGCCCGTCTTCAGCTCACACAATCTAATTTGAATTTCTAATTTAAGTGAAAAACAAGTGCCGGCCCAGGGCTGCGGAAGCCACTTCAGCTGTTTCTGGTGTTGACAGGGAGGCTAAAAGACACTATTTACTGTGATGTGTTCTGGAGCTGCCAACAACATATCTGCCCCTCCATGACACATTGTACCTGGACCTAGACACCTAACCCTGTCGTGAATGACTGCACCGGTCTATCTGTCCTGTAAACTGATAATAATCTGATGTGTGAGTTACAAAATCATTTGTAATATTTAAACAGAGGCCTATTACGCCCTTTTCAGTTGTTACTATTCCTTCAGTGTTTTATGTAACAGAGTCCGCACCAACCAAGGTCCTCTTTCCACAGAAAACACTGCCCCTGGACAACCTCGTCATTAATCCCACCTTTAATTCTGTTTATTTGTGACACCACACTACACCACCATGCCACACACTTTAGTGCTAGTTTGCTACATAAGAATTGATTTTGCGTTGCTGCTCTGTTTATGTTTGGTGGTGCTGGCTCAGTCGTGTGTGAGTTGACCAATAAGAGCAGAGTGGATACTCAGGAATGGGGGGGACCTTAAATTGACAGGAGCTGGAAACGGAGCGCTTCAGACAGAGAGGGAATACACTGCTGCAGCAATGAACAGTGTGAGAAAACCGATGTGCTTTTCAAGCACTTAAGCATGTAAAAGTATTCAATAAGTCAGCCAAAATAAAAATTATGGATCTGAAAATGAGCATAATATGTCTTCTTTAAGAAAAGATACACAAAACTACCCAACAGATAGTGACTGAGGACTGAGCAAGAACCATGTCTGACACTGCATTGGGATTTGGGATGAATGTATGAATGCAGTGAAGCACTGACTAAATCCTTTGTGTAAATTAAACATCTTAAAACTCAAGTGGTTACCTGGCAATCTAAACTGACAGACAAGCGGATGGGAAACATGTAGGCACCAGAGCGATGCCACCACCAAACAGACAAACAATAAAAACCTTTTGTTTTTTTTTGTTTTTTTGTCCAAATGGATGCACTGCGGAACTGACACAGCACTTCTCTGCCTCTCTTTGTTCTAATGCGACCAGACACTTACTGTATGAGTTCATCAGAAACTGAAAGTGAGACAATCTGCGAGGTTTTCACTTCACAGGTATTCCAGGGAAGGCAATAAAATCAAGTGTTAGTGCAGTAAACTCGGCTTAATGGTTATGTAACTGAGATGTCAGATGTATTCCCCAACAGTGTCCTGAAAAATAGCAGACACAACCTGACTCGTAAAATACTCAATATCTATTTTAGATTTGCCAACGATGAAAAACATTTTGACACTTCTACTCCATAAATCAACAGATGGCTCCTGTGTGTCTGTGTCCTGATGTCTGTTGGAGTGGTGGGATTACAGGTCGTTACCTTCACCCCGTTACTGTCCAGACAGCTTTATTACAGCTGATATTTGATACTGTTAATGACTCTGCATCACTGGACAGTTGCCTTGACTACATCATTACACTTCTATGTCAAGATGGGCTGTTGGCTGTCTGTCAGTCTCCAGTGGTCCAGCACAGTAAGACTGTTATTTAGACTGTCATCGTTGTGGCTGCAGCTGCTTCAGGATGACTAAGAGGATCAACACTACACGTTAATTGCTGATTTCTGATTGTTCACTTGGACCTACTCTTTCATTTTCTGGAGGTTAGTCACCACAGTCCGACACCAAAGCAAGATTCAGTGATGCAACGACCCTTCCTTCTACCAGGTGAAGGTAGTGGATGATTAAACAACTAAATAGTTTGATATTTTCTTCAGGAGTTGGAAGATACCAAAGACTGAGCGTGAATATTGGACTTACATTCAGCAGGTGGACGTAATAATGTTGCTACATAGGTGCTGGATGCATCCACATACTGTAAAAGGTTATTGCAGGTTGGAAGAGAAACTATGAAAAAAAAAGGAAACATCCATGCATGACATATATTATGCCTGTCTGTTAGCATGTTAGTGAATCCGTGAATGATCATTCTGCAGTTATCTAACTAACTGGTCTGAAACCAGTTCCTGGCAGTTCTCCTTCTGCTTTCCTGTCAGTGATAACAGGCTTCCAGCAGTCAGGCCCGTCCAGCTTTGTCTTTGTAGCTGCACATGTAACCCATGTGTGTGTCTGAGAGCCACAGCCGCTCCCCTCCCTCACCTCGCACTGCTGAGGCCTGGACTCACAAGGCCACAGAGCTCGCCCCTCACCCTCGGGCCTCTATGCAAAAACATCGCCGCTGCAGCGGTGAAACGAGACGGACTGTAATGGAAACGGCACACTTTCCAGACACTTGAGGGAATAGCAAGCATCTCTGCCTTAGTCTCGTCAGGAAAACATACAGACTACCATCCGTGGTCCCCCCCCCACCCACCCCCGCCCTCTGCTCATCTGGACAAGGGGACATCTCGTCTTTCAGGAAATAACTGGCTGGGTTTCATAATGATTACAACACAGACATTATAGATAATAAACCCTTGAGTCGGAGGATTTTTGCAAAGATAACCAAAACAATGAAAAGCCTAATTCATCACAGATTCACTGTTCGGTATGTACCTGCTTTAGTGATGCAAGGTTGCACGCTTTACTTTGGAGACAGACATTCCTTGAACTCACATTTCAGTGCTTGGTGTTGCATACTGATCATTCTGAGATTCAACAGATGAATCGCAAACTGGAAGTCGAGACATCCGAAAGAGTCACGCAATGGTTTACACAATGTGAAAAATATCATTTATGATAATAATATCTCCGCTGAGCGTGTCTTATGGAATTTGCAGCCTCATCTGGGAGGTGTGGGAGGGGGCAATGCAATAGACAAGGCTGTGTTTTAAAAATTCCTACAATTACTTGCTGATACTTTGTGGGCAAATGTGACGATTTACTGCTTTTGTTCTCTTTTTATTATTAATTAATAGACGCAATCCTGAGCAGATGAATGGATAAAAGAAGTCGACGGTTATAGCGCAACTGTACGCTGCATAACAAAGATCGGGAATGTTTGTCTACAGCGAATCAAGGACCCTGCATGAGCTCAGACTGGGCCTGACCTGTAATTTCAATCAAATACTGAGCTAACAAAGGTGTTATTGTACAGAATTAGTCCAAATGACCTATTTCACCTCAGAAAACAAACATCTGAGAGGTGACCGACATGTGGCTTTGTTACAAACTAGTTCACTCAGGGTGCAGTTTCAGACAGTGTTTGATCTCAGCAGTAATCCAATCTAATCTCCAACTTCGGGGGTTAAATAAGGACGTTTCTCACACTTAATTCAGGTCCAACAAAGTCTGTTTTGTGCAGTTTTTAATTCTGCTTTTGTTGCCAGGTTAATTAAATAATCTTTAATCTTTAAGGAGTCCACATCAGATTTAAAACAATGTAAATGAAGCGGTGTTGAAGTGAGGTCCTGCCATCTGCTATAGGTGGATCAGAGACTTGTGAAGAAGCTATAAGGTGAAGAAGCGTGTCACTCCCTCCGCCCTCCTGCATTTCACTGGTATAGAAGTGGATCGCATTTCGACCCCCCCCATCTGATAACATATAGTGCTGTTCAGAAGCTCTTAAACCTGGCCATTCTTGACATTCTCAGGATTCTGGATGGTGTGACCTCATTGGGTGAGCGAAGCTGGTAGGAAAATAGCCCCCGGCCGTGCCTTTGCTTCAACATGGAAAGTTAAGCTAACAAAGAATGCATGACTATGTGCAAACTTGACTGTGGCCGCACTTGTGAGTGAAAACAACATGTTTTTCCTAGGTGAGCTTGATTTCACTGCGATGTGCAGGTTGCTCTGTAGGTGCAAATGTCAAATGCAAGTGTGAGCATCTGCAGGTGTTGGTTTCCACTTTAACAGAACACAATATTCAGAAGAAGATAACGCTTATGTGTTCATCGTGCCCACCACATGTGAAACAGGATGCGCCACATGATGCACAACAGTAAAGTCAAACACAAATGTTCTTGCTTCATGTGTCCGGACTTCAACTAGCCGTCGAGAGTTTTAATTACATCCGTGCATTACAACAAAATGTATGGCCTTTTACTCAAAATGGATCACCCGTCAGTACTGTGCAACCGTAATCATGTTCATTTCCTGCACTGTTTACAAAACAGTCACAACTACTGCAACTCTATACTTTGCAAAAAATGATTCCAATCTGTGACAAGCTGATGCAAGAATATCATTGCATAACATGTTATGTGTCTTGGTGAGCGGCTATGTTGTTTTGTAATTTGATCATTCAAACTGTGAAACCCCCCCCCCCCCCCCCCAGTGGAGCTGAACTCAACTCACGCCTCATTTGACGAGCCGCCTTGAAATGAAACTATATCTATCTCTGCAAAGCATTGAGGAGCCACAGGTTCAGGTGACGAGTCTCAGCAGGTTTATCATGACAAACAACCCCTTTATCTATCACTTATCACTTACAGACGTCAGTGCTTGGGGCCGATGACACTACCAATATCAGGGAGTAATAATTTAGATGCCGATACACCGATATACACACATCTTTGTAATAATCCCCAAATGTGTCAAATGGACATTAACATGGCAACAAAACAAACGGTAACAAAACAAAGTGACGCTGAAGAAAGTTTCTGCCATGTCAAGAATGCAAGTCTGAAATTTCCCCTTGAATATCAGGACTGTTACACAGATGGCTTTTTCAGCTCATTTCATGCAGGACAGGCAGCAAAAAAAAAAATGAATAAATAAATAAATAAATGAAATAAAATAAAAAATACTGGCTTGCTTATTTTTTACTGGAAAACATCTGCTTACAATTTTATATGTAGGATTTATGAGAGCTGTAAGACTCAACTATACAGTCTGCAGTATTTGTAGGTCAGAGAGGCAAAATAATGCTCCCAAAACTGTAGACAGGTGCAGAGTTTGATGTTAATCCTGTGGTCTGATGCTCCAAACAACTGTTTTTCCAATACCAGGAATAGCTTGATCCAATCACATCCTCCAAAAAAAAAAAAAAAAAAAAAAAAGAGTTGCATTTGAGAATGATCACATTAGTGCAGGCAGAGGGAAAATAAGGTGAAGGATGAGAAAAAGTAGGTTGAAGTAAGAGTAGCAGGTAGAGACAGATGAAGAGGAGCAGCTGGGGGAGGATGGAGGCAGGAGGAGGCAGCAGTTGTGCACTAATGCTTGTCACAGTTCTGATGGTAGAAAGCAATTATATGGCCCTTTGCCTCGTGGAATGTTCTTGGAATACAGAGCAAAGCGATCCATTAGGTGTGCTAATCAAGGTGTGTGTGCGTGCATGTGTGTGTGCGTGTGCATGTGTTAGTTGCGTGCCTTTCACTGGAGCACGTAATTACTAGCTGGTGATAAAAAAGAGGAGAAGGGGGCATTGTGGGATAGCTGCGGCATGAGTCGCCATTTCCACGAGGGTTTATTGAATGACCGTAAGCGGACATGATTAACTACATAGCTGGGAGCTCAGGTATGCACCGGCACGCACGCATCCAAACACGCCTCGCGCACGTCAATCGATACTTTATCAAATGAAAGGCAGGATCTGCAAACGCTTCGAAAAAAAATGGCACATGTATGCATCGAATGTCACGTCTCCTGAAATGTGCAGCATGCACACATGGACCAACCGCAAATTTGGAACGATCAACAAGTCAGGCCAAAAAAAATGGAAAGCTGTTTATACTCATAACCAGGCTCTGAAAACATTCATTTAGTCAGGCTCTGCTGAATCACTTACCAAAACTGAGGTGGAAAAAATATATAAGCTCAGAGTCTGGCTTTTACGTAATGCCAGCAGCCAGTCAGTCAGAACCACAGGATGCATACAGGGAAGCAGAGAAAACAAACACAGAAGGATGTCCTTTCTGCATACTTGATGCTTTTCCCAGCCGCAAATACCAAAGTTCGCCCGGGATGCTGCAAAACAGATTCACTCTCGGCCGACCTGCGATTTTACCTTATAAGGTTTTGAGTACTTTGGGCCTTAGGTTGTGTGTATACGTGTCCGTCTTTGTGTAGGCGCCCTGGAGAAGCCAGGTTCAGATAGAGGAGAATTCTTCTCACAGCTGGTTAGTTTTTGTTATCATCTAGAGATGGTTCCTCTGGCAGCATCAGCAGTGGTTTAGGAAAGCTTAAGGCAGATGAAGAGAAAATTCCACGGTTACCACTCGGTCTAACATCGTTCCATTCCAGCCGTCCATGCCAGCAACACACACTCGCACACACAAACACAGAAAACCTCCTGGTGGTGGGTCTGAACTGGAACATTGTTGGAATTCTAGCAGGCTCGATCCAAAGCCTCCCTTCCTCTGCAGTTCTTGGAGATTCTGCACCATTAAGGATAATGTATACTGCAGCCCACTCCACTGCTGCTGGATGAAAACTGTTGAGCGCTCTGCAGGTGGCGTACGCCTCTGATCATTGCTATTTTCAACGAGACTTTTGTCTTCATTCAGCTGGAGAAAAACCCCAGTTCTCAGAAGTTTTTACCACAGCGGTATTCGTTACTAACAGAGATCAACGTATTGATCTTGCTATTTTTGCAGCCTCTTCCACTTAATTAAGAGGGCAATGGTGCCAGGAGGCCCTTAACGAATGGAGGCGCCTGGTGGTGTACCCTTTCAGAGTGAGCAACATCTGACTTTTGAGTTCAATGTTAAAAGGGTACAGTTGGCATTCATTCCTGTGCCAAATGAATCACAGGTATTAATCGGCCCCAAGCTATCCAGCTCCAGCAGTGATGAAAACAAGACAACCGGGCAGACACGCAAATTTTTGACATGATGCTACAGCGCGCATGTCGCTAGTTTTCCATCCGTATCGTTCGAGCAGCGCCCATCATTCAAGTTGGTGTTGAGTTTGAAAGAGAGGCTGTGAAAGACATTTATATTAAAAAAATACCCACCATAACATCGTCACTGGCCTCCATGCTGCTTTCTGGAAAGGCAAAATTTTCTCCCGGTGATTGGAAGGGTTACCAATGGCATATCATCAGAGAGGTTAACCACATTTAGATAATTTTCATGTTAAAACGGTACGTGGATGTTAAGACACAAACCATACACTATGATAGAAACATCCCTGGTTCTATTCTAGCGAGGGACCGTTGCAGCACGTCGTACCCCAGCCACCCCCCCTCTCTCTTTCTTCCTCCCTCACCATTTTCTGTGACCAAAATCCCCCTCAAAGGGCTTCTACAAATCCTTAAGATTTCCTTAACATTAGAGAAGAAGGATAATAAAAAAAAAAAAAAGGTTTTATCCTGAGAAGGAAAAATACCTGTCAACCCAGGGAATAACTTGGGATCAGCCCTACGCAGTATGAAGATACAACATGGCCTTTGATGGCTCAGGTGAAATGCTTTTAATGTAGATTTATCCAACATCCAAACAAATGCAAAGATGCCGAGCCAGCATTCAGCACGATAAATCATCAAAAACAATCATTCATCAATCTAACAAACAGATGCAACTGCTCACATTGCAGCAACACAGAAAAACTGTAATCTCAGAGTAAAGTCATACAGTCTACACCTGATGTCACACAGAGCTGTTCTAATATTTGCTTCGTCTTATTTAAAGATATCAGGAAGCTGGCCAGAACTATTGGAACAGGATGTCAATGATGAGATTCTGTCTGAGTTGAGAGCATAACTCTTGATATAAACCGGATCTGGAGCGAATTACAGCTGCTAAGTTTTATGTCCAGGGACTTGAAAGAGGAACGCAAAAATGGCTTGTCTATTTATAGCCTGTTTGTTAACAGGTTTGCATCTTCTTTGAGGACAGACCTGTCAGTAAACTGAGGTGTGTCGTATCTGTGCTGCCGCCGGCACAACCTACAGCATGTCAGCTCACAGCTGCACGTCTGAAACAGAATACTGATTAAGACGCCTGGACCCTTGAATAAACGTGACACATGAACAAGCCAGCCAAAGTGCGCTCATTATGGCAAGCATGAAGGGTCAAAGCATGCTCAGTGTTCTGCCTTACAGGGACAAGGCCACAAAGTTCAACCCTGAGGTCAAGAGGACACATGGAGCAATTGACAGTGACTGCGCACGCTCACACAGCCATGCATGCATATAATCAGACAGTTAAGCACGTGCATACACTCAGCTCCAGTCAGGCTCGAGTCAACAGCTGCTGAGCCACACATCCAAGAGGCAAGCTGACTTCATGCCAACCATAAGAGTAATGCCTCACTTTGGAGTCGCAGTTCAGGGCTGCACATGATGGTGAATACCTTTGTGATTGCTGAACAAAGGCTGTTCATTTAGGGTCCCCGCTATGTTTAGCCAGCCTACTAAGAGCATGCAGTCATCGCCCCAAACAGCACCTCCATGCGCGGTGTATAACACTTGACACACTTCTCGTGCCGTCACGCCGTCAGTGACACCACGAAACAAAGCGACCTGCGGTCATTCATTTCAAACGACTGGCGTGACCAGGAGAAGAGCGCGAGAAAAGCAGAGCAACAGCTGGCGCATAAATCTTAGCAACATGGAGCCAGCCGAAGGGCGAATGTGCTTTGTTATGATTCCCCATGAAACCTCTTTTGATTTTTAATCTTTTTTTTTTTGATTGAGCATTTCAGTCATTTGCTGGTTCAAGGTTCCTTGATGCTGTTCTTTGACAGATTCATGACAGTAAATGATGAGTCCTGGACAAAAGAAGCAATTTGAAAAAAAAAACTGTACTGCAGGAAAATATGATCAAAGGATTAACCGATAATGAAGATTATCCTTATATGCAGCCCTTCAAAGTGCAGCGATATGGGAACTGTACCTGTAGCCATGTTGTGCACAATATGTTCAAAACTTCAGTGCAAAGAGTAAAGAGTGGAGGTACACCTAAGAGCCCCAAAGGACCCACGATGACGTTTAAAAAGCTCATGGAGAAGGTTATACATCAGGAAATAGATTTTGGAAAAGCAAGCTAATACAAATACATCTAAATGTCTTTTAGTATTTTATTCAATTAGTATTACTGCTGACAGTCAGAAGTATACTGTATGATGATTGCCACAGAGTAAAAATCAATAACAATATCGACATAATACAGTATACAGCAGTTGTAAATACATATGTGTACAGTGTGTGTGTGTTTGTGTGTGTGTGTGTGTGTGTGTGTGTGTGTGTGTGTGTGTGTGTGTGTGGTGCATGAAGGATTTTACAAACCCACATTTTATGTAACTCCGTGTTGTACAATGACATAAATTACCTTGAACTTGAACTAAGGTGTCATGTATTTCAAATGAGCGCTCATAGACATAGGGCTACTTTTGGGACCCATGGATATGTGGGAAAATGAGATACAATAGCATGCTCACACTCACAGCCAACAATAAGTTGCCCTTGCCAAAGTTGTCAACAGAATACAAAAAGCTCTTAGTCAATGCTCTTGACAGTCAATAAAAGCTTCCAAGAACAGTGTCTTTTTTTTTTAGAGAAGGCCGTCATCAAACTATGTCCAAACACTGGTCTCTGAAAACATGGACTTTCCCTGATATCAGACGAGGACTGCTGGAGTATCATCAGCCCTGACAGCGAAAGGAACATTCACTTGTCTTAAAACTTCAAAATTTGCAACTCTCAAGGACAGATCTCTGGAGTGGTGTGCTGATCACAAGATCAAAATACAGGAAAACACCGAGCCAAAGCTTATGAAACATGCATAATTCTCTCTTTCTGTCTAAAGGTCTCTGGACAGTGAGCGCAGGAAATATCTGTCACAAAGGATTCGTTTGACATATTCTTGCCCTGTCCTCTCCATCTTTAATTTATCATTCCCTCACAGCAAAGCTCTCGGTTCATTGGGATGAACGAGGCTCTACTCGATGAGTTCAGACCGTGGCTTATATCTGTGACAAATCATGAACCTGATGGATCGGTTCCACTTATGCCATCAGCGTCTCCACAGACACACAAAAAAAAAACCCTGCTGGACACTTCGAGGAATCTGCTCAACAGTTGCATAATAGAGTGGATTACACTGGATGATGTAAACTGACAAGTTAACCATTTGTGAGTAAAAGCTCAAATTGAAAACAAATTAAGCTTCAGAGTTGACTGACTTGTGACTGCAGATGAGGAGAAACAGATGCAGCAGAGGAGTTTATAATTTGACTCCGACTCTCTGGGTGATCTCCACTCACAGAGGACAGCAGGTGAACGTCTGCTCTGAGTTAATGGGACGAGCATGACCAGCTCTACCCTATCGCTATAAGCACTGGAAACCAGCACCAAATGTTCTCATGCACCATAAAGGGAAAAAGATCTGACGGAGACAATTTGGACATCATTGCAAAACCTTTCCAAATCCCTTAAACTTTGTTATGATTTCTGGCTCAATCCATTTGAGAGTGTTCCCTGAAGAAGCCGGCGGCTCTCATGTTGTTATCACCCAGTGATGTCATGGACCCAATCTGAGAGGATTACGCAGATGGTGGGAGAGATGAACATTGTGTTAGCTGAAGGAAAATGTGGATTCCACTGACAAACTATGGGAAGAATGACGAGGAATTTGGCTTCGCATTAATCTCTTCCTTCTTACGAAGGAGGTTTTGGCTCGTCACCAAGTTGTTCCATTGTAAACACTCAGCTTTGTGAATGTGTTTCCTGTAACAGAAGTAAATTCCTCCTGAAGGCTGCAGGAAACAAACAAAACCAACGAGCCTGAGACAATGGAGGGGGGTACACGTAAAATGACATTCTGTGTCCGAACAATGAAGTCAAGGCGCTCGCTATCTCGTGTTCCATTAGTCTTTGTCCTCGAATCACAATTAAGGTTGGAAAACATTGCAGCACCATTGACGCGATCCCATTTCCATTACTTATTCAGTTGAATAAACGACTAAGTGAAAGCACAGAAGGGTTTCCCAAAAGTGCAGCGGATGAGTAAGTAAGTGATCAAATATGGTGTTGTGTGACAAACACAGATTACTTCTTTTGCTGACGTGCACACATACTTTACATTCCTGATGTTTTATTTCAGTACATATTGTGACACAGAATAGCTGTTAAATAAGTCATTCTGCCCCCTTCCTTTGCCGACGCTTTACTCACCATGTCAGGCTCCATAAATGGAAAACAGTTTGCTCTTCCTCTATATTTAGGATTAACCCCTACTGTTTTACATCTGACTTACAACAGCCATTTTGTCATTCAAAGGGGACAAAAGGTACGTTGAGATATCGTTAGTCCAGCATACTGTTAAAAACTTAAGTTAAAAGTGTTCTATGTCAAAAAAATCTTTGGATCTGGTCAAAAACATGCAAAAACTGCTAAATTTACATGCAGAATGTGAAGAAAAAACAGTTTGATGTTACATGCTGTCAGAGATATCTACTGAGGCTAGCATGCTAACAAGCTCAGCCTCAAGACTATGTTTCTGTACTGCCTTAATTGTTGTCCAAAATCATAGGAAATACACGGATGACGTGCTCTTACATTATCATCAACGCAGGCTTTCTTGTCCGTTTGATTCAATCCTACATACACCACAGTGCTAATGCTAGCTAGCACACTAAATCTGGGGTAAAAAGACCCATCATTTACTCCTGTGTCAGTAATGGTTGCTAAAAACTAAGACACCCAGCCAAAACAAAATGAAAAATAGCACACACTTCAGACCCATCACATCTATAATAGGAACCAATGGGCTTGGGGAAGTTAGAAAGTACTGACAGACGCATGTGTTGTTTCTGCATAGGCCTTCCTGATATTCTCATGGTACTACCACCTGTTTTCATTAAGACTGGCTACATTTCATTTTTTTCTTAACAAAAAATGTCGGCTCTCTTTCAGCCACTTGAGAGATGATTACCAGGAAGGAAGGTGTGCGCTCTGTGAATTAACTGAAAATTAATTTAATCTCTTCGGGTCCTCTAAGAAGCATCCAATGAAACGATCCGACAAGAGCGGTGTCTTAAGTGGACATTTTGATCCAGGAAACAGGTGTCCTCTCTATCCACTCATGTTCTATGAGGCTTTATGAGGCCGCAGACAGGACACTGAGTCATGATCCATGCTGGCACCAGAGCCTTACACGGTCAATCTGTCCATTCACGCGTCGACTAGTCATGCCGACCAGCGCAGAGCAGGTGAAGGCCGAGGGCTCTGCGACATTCCTGAGGAGGCCTCGATGCCGTGCTGCCATGACAAGAACATTCCTGCGAGCCGGATGCATGACCCTCCATCTGTTTGCGGGTTTATATGCAACGTGGCCGGCATGTTGACAAGCATGATGTAACCGCATAAGTCTGCTGGAGTCTCGTATGGTTCAAGCACAAACATTGATTCACCGTGGATCAAATGAAAACTCAAATCTGAGCTGTGAGACTCAAACAAGAACGGACACTTCACATGTCCGTCTGTGCTCCTCTTGAATTAATTATTCATACTGCCCGTCCACGCAGACATGGCACCAAACAAATCAAAAATGTACCGATGGACACAATCTCCGCAAACAGATAAATAAAACATGGTTTTCTTCCTTCTGTTTTTGAATGGTTTGACCACACCGCTGCAGTAAGGGCCGCAAAAACTGCTTTTACTTTCAGTTTGACTTCTAGGGAACAGTCACCTCATCGATATTCATCACTAAACATCTGAAAAGTTAAGTAAGAGACAAGGAGGGGTGGAGAGTTTGGTTCCAAAACAGTGAGCACAGGCTTAAAAATGCATTTCTATTTCTAATGCTTTTCTCCCACCGAGCATAAAACAAAAATAAGTCTGTTTTTCTTTGAATCAAACCGAGTCTTTATCGATATAATGCAAATATATCATGGCCCCTTTGCTCTATAAGACGTAGCTTGTCGTTTTGCCAACTGTGTCATTATGTACAGTAATTCTAACTTGCACTATGCACTAAAAGAGTCAAAAGTAATTGAGCCTGAGTCCATAATGTGAAATTGTGCATTTAATTGTAGTTTATGAGCGTGGCACTCTCACCAGTTTTTCCATCAGTCTGCCTATGATGTCTACGTGTATGACCTCATGAAATGCCACAAAATATCACAGATGACATAAAATATAACCCTTAAAAAAATAAAAAATTCAAAAATTCGTTAACAAGAGGATCAATAGAGAAGCTGTAATGGAGCCATGGATTGATCTGCCTGTTGGCTTTAACCATCTGTAAAATAATCACACTTTTTTTTTTTTCAAAATGGTGGACAGCATCACGCAAAAACAAACAGGCCTTTCAAACTAAAGGTGTCATTTGTATTTTTGTAAACCTTGAATATGATCATATAAAAGCAGACATGCTGTCAGAGGATTGGAATGTGAAATGGAGCACAGTGGGAATGTCTCACGGACTCTGTGTGTGTGTGTGTGTGTGTGTGTGTGTGTGTGTGTGTGTGTGTGTGTGTGTTTGTGTGTAGTGTGTGTGTAGTGTGTGTGTGTAACTCGTCAGCTCTGGCACAGGACAGGTGTGCTTCTTGGGATAGAGCAATCCCTGTTATTGCGCCTGGCCGGCCTTTTATTACGGCCTCGCACCAAGCCAATCACATCCTAACACTGGTAAACAGGTAGAGGAGAACAACCATCAATCACTCTGTGTGCCGAGACCCGACTCAAGCCAATTACACACAAACACAGAAAAAGAAGGGGGTGGGGGGGCCAGCAACACAAAGAGCAGAGTGTATTTTTGGAGGACAATCCTATTTTTCCAGGCATGTTTCTGTCATTATCATTCCTGGAGTAGCTCATGTTTGAAGTCAGCGGGCCGTAGAACAGCGCAGCGCTCGCTCTGCACAGAGTGGGATGTGCTTACGAGTAGATGATGGGGAAAGCAGGTGCTGTGATTGAGGCCAAGCCAGTGCCAGAGAGGTAGAAAAAGAGACGGAGGGAAATGGAGAGAAGGGGGCAGCAGCAACGACGACTGTGAGAGCTCCCTGACCTTATTTCCTTGACTGGACCCTGACTCAGTCTGATTGGTTTTCATTTCGACTTCCTGTTGCCGTCTGATCAGGAGGTTTAGTCTGTCACGCCCCTGGTCTGTCTGCGGGGCTGTGTTTATGTCTAATGGAGAGCGGTAGTGACTAAAGCAGGGAAGATGAGCTGTTTTCATGCAGAGAGCACCAGCAACGAAAGCTCATAATGGGCTCGGATTTTATATATTGTGTGTTTAAAGTTTGTATTAATTTGAACTTGGAACTTATTGGCTGACTAGCAAAATCATACTCATTATATGCTATCTTTCAAATAAGTTTGGATAACCTGGGGACAGGGATCAGTTTCAAGGATGGGTACGACATTGCTACCATTTCATGATGGGTCAGTGCTGAAGTATTGATATGCTCCTGGACAAACTGCGCTGTTATCTGTGTCTATGTAACATAAACTCACTCCAGTATACCACAGCTGGCATCTCCTGAGCAAATGTCTCGTAACGATGAAAAAGCAATTAGCGTCACAGTGACTATGTTCAACATTGCATATCTTCGTGTTTACATTCTGTACTCCTTAACACTGCAGTCACAGCTGACCGGGCAAAGGGCATAAAAGCGTGGGTTCACTTTACTACATTTAATTAAATTGCAGCAAAATGCAAACGGTGCGTAAACCAGTAGTGGCATGCAAAGATACATGACTCGGACAACTTCAACCACCTGAACCGTGCTGATAACGGACAAAAGTTTCAAAATTATACCCAGGTTTGGTCACGTCAGTAGTAGTTATTCTCATGGATGTAACTCCAGTTCTGAGTGCATAGCCATAGATACAAAATACACTGGTGGACTCAGGGAGGTTGGGGGTGATTGGCCCCCTTGGTGCCCCTGTGTTTGAAAAACACTGTGAAAGTGCTCATTATATGGTGCAATAGTGTTTGTTTTTTAAACATCTTATCAGGTCATGTTTTCATTCTTTTATTTTCATCAAATAATGGAGAGTAGCATCAATAAGAGTATCCCTAAGTATAAGAATGTGTCAAATCCTGATGATGGCCGAGGACTTTTTTTTTCTTTTTAAACCTGTAGAAATGTTGTGCCTCCTCTGACTGCTTTAGTTAACGTTGCCATGTTTCGAGATCGAAGTGATGGCATTATTAGCAAAGAGAAGGTGAATGGTGAGGACACCCGGCGCAGTTTGGCTGGAGGTGAAAAAAACAAAAGTATTGTACAAAGGAAAGAGAGATGACAGCACAGCCGGAAAGCTGTCTGAGCCGAGCGCTGGCCGACTCGGCTCAGACAGCTCGTCGTGTGTAGGCAGCAGCAGAGGAGACTGAGCGGAGGATGGGGATATTTGGTCTGCGGAGGAAGTGTCTTCCACCAGATATGAGAATGAGATCATCTTTCTCATGGACAGGGGGGGCTGCAGAGATGAAGGCGGTCGGGTCGTTACTGAGGTCAGAGTGGAAAGACTGATGGCTCCCGTGACCTCCATTACGCGCGACACCAGGAGAGGCACTGTTTCAAGTGGATGACGGCATGTAAAAAAAATGTGCTATTAGAAGGCGAGTAAGTGTGCCAGGGGCTGACGTAACGCCTGCCCTGAGTTCAAGGCTCAGATAAGCATTTTAAGGGGGAAGGTTTCATCTGGAAGGCACTGTGTGGACCCTCCTGAAATATTTACATTTTTTAAAATTATTTTATAAGACAAAAAGCAGAAGTGGTGTATCCAACCCGATTCCTCATTTTAATAATGACTTGTCAAAGTGAGAAAAGAGATAAGAGGACATTATCACAGCCTTTTCTCACTTTGACTCTCAGAGGACACGGTGGGTTCACATCTATTAACATCTCAGTAAATAAGAGGATCACTTACAATCCCTGAGTGCCATAACCTCAATTACAGGAAAAATGTCAGAACAAGCTGCAGAACATTCCTGACTCTCATTTGGTATTCATGAAAACAATGCCTTCAGTGGCACCAGAGCTATTCCATTAAAGATTTCGCTCTCGTCGCTATTCATAGCAGATTTGAAAAGTGAATGACAGGGCAAAGTCACATTTAGGGGTTTTAATCATGTTGTGATGAAAGGGAACCTGGCACATGACGAACTCCTCAGAGGCCTGAAGCAAGAAGAATGGAGCAGCGAGGCATGAACATGGTGTCTGTTCTTTACAGCAAGTCCTCCAGGACCCGACTGCAAAATACACGAACATGTACTGTACAACAACGGATAAAAAAAAACAAGCTTATGTGCATGTGAACTCCAAAGCAAAGTTACGTAGCAGTATTGTAAAAGCCTGCTAAAGCATTGGCACTGCATGGAGTTAATCTTTAAGTAGTCAGTTATCTTGACACAAATAAAACGGGAAGTTTCGTAGTGCGAAATGAAACTGTATTAGAGCTCACATGAATGTCTGAACTAAATATACTGGCAATCCAGAGAGAACAGGGGCTTACATTTTTTTAATTCTACTGTGAATAGAAGAAATAAAAGAAAATATGGAGCCTCAAATGGCTGAAGACACAGACAATATGGTGTGTATTCTACCACAGTTCAGTTTTAGGTCGCAATCACACATAAATCCTGGCAGTTCAGGATGCGAGGCACATAGAACTCAGGTTGCTGGTTTTCTCAACCATATATTTGTATGTACATTTATGCACTTGTATGTACATGTAGATGTACATGTACTTGCACATACAAACAGTTTTGCTTGATCCATAGTGTCTGCATTGCTTGACATATCACAGCTGTGCATGCTTATCACTTAGTAAACTGAGTTATGCTAAACGTGTTACAGGCCTGATTAGTTAGATGGAACACAGATATATCTATCACTTAAAAGTCACGGCATTATTTTGAACAACCCAAGTTCTTCAGAAACTTTCTGCTCACTGTTTGGGAACTCTAATTAAAGTTTCACTTTGGAATTGTTTTGCATTTACTGGAAAAAAAACAAAAAAAAACAGGCAACTTAGGAGGGAGTTGTTGGAGGTATTGATTGGTGTTTGCAGTCGTTGATAGCGCTGAATGTGCGTTATGCCCCCAATACCATTAGGAATACATACAAAACCACTCTTTTGTCACTGTTGGGCCTGACAACCGTTAAAACATTAAATGCTGATTTTTACTTTATCATCTCAGTATTTGCTTCAATCTATCATTTTGGTCATGTTGCGTATCGTCTACAAATTACCCTGTTTAAATGGCATGTTTCTCTAACCATTACATAAGGAGCTACACTATATGATTCAGTCTAATACTGCATCTGCTGTTGTTAGATTTAATGAGGCGGATAAATTAAGCAGCAGAGGTTCAGTTCAGTTCCTCTGATGCCTCCTGGCAAATCTGTGCAATGCTCCTCTGACAGGAACATACAGGAAACCAGTGATCAGATAAAAAGATGTTTAAGTTTACAATGTAGTAGCATGTAACACACACACACACACACACACAGTCACCTACACATAGTTGTGTGCATAGCAGCAGTAACCAAAGCTGACCTGACACGCCTGGTACAAAAAAAAAGGTCAATCAATAGCATCCTGGAGCAGAGCAGTGATGGGGAGGAACTGTGTGGTCTGTTATGGCTGGACGACGAGTGCAGCTCTCAGCCAACAGGAAACAGACGATGTGTTCCGTTCACTGCTGCATGCTGGGACACACGGACTGTGTGTGTCTGGAAGGGATGTCTGTGTGTACAGGCCTGGAGTTTGAGTGTGTGGGGTGTGTGCTGTCCTTGGACTTTTTGTTTTTTTCTGTCTGTTTTCTTATCTAATTCTGTGTATGAATCCGTCTGGCTCTGGAAGCATTTGTGTATTTGTCCGTCGACTTCTCTATGTGGTTGGGCGGGCTGGAAGCTGGGATCGGATCATGGGCTCAAGCTCGGCTCGTTCTCAATATTTCCTTCCAGACTGCTTATGTTGAGACTGTGTGTTGTCTGTGCCGGTGGTTTTAAAGGATAAGGCAAACCTCCCACACCAGTACCATGACCACAGCTTGATTAGTTTCCTTGTCTACAAGTTTTCAATATAATGAATATATCTGATATAAATGTATAGAGGAGTGTATCAATGCTCCAATGTTATAAGAACTTCTTATGGTTGGTTAAAATCGAATTGCGGGCATGACGTCACTTAACATTAATAAATGTTGGAACTCATAATTTTTTTAATTTCTTCAAAAGACTATACCTTTGTTGTTTATTTTGTCAAGTTATACACTTAGATTATTCCAAAAGTTTCCACCAATGCTTAAACCTTGAGAAATCCACACGTTTAATCAAAAGTAAAGGTGCATTTCATATAGTAGCCAGAATACGTACATGAGCCTGTCGCGTCATATCGATTTTCATCAGCAACTGTGCTTGTGTAATGGTGTGTTCACCACCAGCAAAGTGAGCCAGACTGTTGGATCATTTGTTTTTATCTGCCGCAAACAGCCACATGAATCTACTGAACACTGTTCAGCTGTAAGACAGCAGGTAAAGGTAAAGAGCTCTCCTCCCATTATTTTATCTGAATCAATGCACCATTAGATGTGACTCTGGGTGTTTGTTCCTCCAGAAGATCTGGCTTTGCACCCGACTCTCTGCTGCTGCTTTCATTTTAATAGAGAGGAATTACATATTGTACGTTTCAGTGTTACTACAGTTACCATAATTCAAACAGAAAGTATAATGTTGTCTTAGATTCAGTTAGCTTGTTGTGGGGCTAAAACACGAGCCAAGGGCTGGGCGATCGGACGATCTGAGATTGTGATGAAAGATTAATGTCTCACTTGCTTCTGTTGCTAAACTTCACATCACCTAACTTATTAGCTGATCCACGCTACATGAACATACCAAAAGCATGATGGAGAAAACTTCATGACCTGGAGGGTGACTTACTGTAAACAATACAGTGTGAGTTATTGCTAGCAACATGGCAGATGAAGAGCTTGTGCCAAAAAACTAATGGCGCAGATGTAGAAAATGAATTGGCTTTAGTCTACAGGGCAATACAAAATAAAAAAATGTAAAATTTGCAAATGAGATTTTGGCCTGATCACCCACCCTATATTTTTAACAATTCTGCACCATCAAAAGTATGCCAATTAAGCCATTAACAGTTGGAACTGACTAACAATGGATTACCCTGATAGTCAAGAAAACTTGATTCTCAGCCAAGGGACATAAACTAATGGTATCTTTGCAAGGAATCAGCAACACTAAATCTAGAAGTAAGTGCACTATGCTTGTGTTCAGACCCAGCTGAGTTATGACCCACACAAGAGGTACAATTATCCATGCAAATTATGGAGAATCACGTGCTAAGGGTACGCTAATCGCCTCCATGAGCCGTGTGCCACAGCCGCTGCTGCTGCCGCTCCAGCTGCTGATCGTGTTAAAAAGGCCAAATCTGTGGACTAAACTATAATTATTAACTTTTGGTTGTTTTCGGAACTGCAGCCAACATCTGTTCCTTTAAAACCACGCTTCTTACCTCACCCTCTCTCCCTCTGCGTCTAGTCTCTACTGTACATGTAGTTCTGGATGTATTTTTGTAGTGTCTTTCTGTGCGTGTGTATTTTGGGCTTAAATGCAGACTCCTCAGCTGAAACAAAAAAAGCAAAAAGAGGAGCTGAAATAAATTCAGAACTAAGCTGTTGAGGTTTTGTTCTATTTTTGCAGCTGCTACTGCTGAGTGAACCTCTGACTGCGGTTTGTCCACATTATCTCTGGCAAACAAGACCCAAAACATGACCTGCACACTCGTTTCCATCACATGTCTCTCTCCCTGCAAACACGTTTCGCTGCTAAACGTGATGAACAGCTTGAGTCAAGAATTTGTGAGCAGATTTCTAAATGTTCCATCTTAAACAAATTGATTTTGTAGCAGAACTAAACTTCATTACCCAGGGCCGACTGCAACAGATGCAACCATCCTGCTCCTTAACAGCCTCTGACATTTCACATTATGGCCAATTATTGCCATCTCAATATTATGTAATTATCGTGGAGCTGTCAAGGAAACTTTGCCTGAGGATCTAAGACTATTACCACAAAGTGACAACAGTGTAATTGTGTATTTATTTGACCCAATGGTTTACCGTGGGATTCAACCTTTACAGCCGAGTGTGCACTAAAAGGGGAACGGGCCCCATTACAACTGCAGAGAGGGTGGCAGATCCTTCCTAATGGCTCTGCTGTAATGACCCTGGCATCTGCAAGACACTGTACCGTTTCCAAAACATTACCGGAGCGGCTTGGCCATCATTTAGGCCTCGTCAGGCCTCTGGGATCTGTGAATCTTCTGATAAGTCATCCCTTGGGCTCAAAAGATCACAATGAGCCTAATTTAGTCCTCACAGAGCTTATTTGGCTCCCGGCTATCTGAGTCATCTCCACCTTTCAAGTCATTAACAGATCCTTCTGAGTCATCTGAGGCTTTTTACCTCCGACAGTGACAGAGCGTCATTACCTTCATATC